>NW_009633549.1:7377-7704 GCF_000690535.1 Cariama cristata
GGCCAGGTGCATGATGCCCGGTTCGCTGATTTTGTCACAGGAGCGCAGGTTGAGGCTGCGCAGGCTGCTCATGTGCGACAGGTGCAGCAGCCCCGCGTCCGAGATGCCCCCGCAGAAGCTGAGGTTGAGCTGGCGGAGGCGGCCCAGCCCGCGGGCCAGGTGCTTGAGCGAGAGGTCGCTGAGCTTCTGGCAGTCCTGCAGCGTGAGCTGCTCCAGGCCCAGGCAGCCCTCGGCCGCGCTGCGCGTCATGCCCGCCAGGTGCCCGATGCCCACGTCGGAGAGGTGCCGGCAGGAGCGCAGGTTGAGGCTCTTGAGGCGCTGCAGGCC
>NW_009633550.1:0-10643 GCF_000690535.1 Cariama cristata
CTCGTGCCCCGGGAGCCAGGACCGCAGACCCTTGGCCCTGTCCTTCCCGGTGCCTCTGCAGCAGCCGCCAGAGCACGACTCCCCTCAGGCCACCGGCAGAAACCTTCTGGGGGTGGTGGGTGCTCCTGGGCTCCGGCAGCAGAAATCCCCCAGGTGGGTGTAGGGAGCCCAGTTCAGTGTAGCTGCTTCCTGAAGGCATCAGGCTCTGCACCTCCTTCCCAGCAAAGCCTCCCTCGCCCCACAGCCCAGCTGCTCCAGGGCGCTGGGCTCTGCCCCTGCCTTGTGTCCCGGCCACCCCTGCGCATGGTGCACAGCCCCGGGCTAGCATCTCCTCCTCAGCAGAGATCCCGGAGCACCTGGGGTAAGAGAGCTGGGCTCTGGCTGCCACAGGGCTACCCTGTTGCTTCGTGTAACTTGGCCCAGCCCCACAGCTGAGACGAGCTGCCTGCCTCGCCACACACGGCCGCAGCCCTGCATGCTCCCTGCCCTCCCACCAAGGGCCTCGGCAAGATGTCACAGCACTGCCGGCCCCCCGCCCCAAGGGCAAGGGCTTTGCTCTGCTGCCGGGGTCTTGTGGAGGGAGAGGAGGAGGAGACCTCGGCTGCAGAGGGGAGGCAGAGCCAGGCACTTGGAGACCCTTTGCTGAGGCCTGAGCCAACCCTCTTGGATGCATTACTTAAACCTTTGGGTGGTGGCTACCCTCTCAGGAGGCTGAGCCAGCTTTCCATGCAGGTCTCTTGACGAAAGGAAGGCCTGTGTCAAGCACATTTGCCAAGTTAACCTACAAATCCTTCCTCAGATGTCTGTTTCTCCTCTACCACAGCCTCGTTAGCTTCAGTTCAATTGCAGCACGCAGTAAGGTATACCGGGGCTGCCCTCAGCACCCCCCAGCACAATGCCCTTCCTCACATCCATTGCCCCTCTTGCCAGAGAGCTTCACCAAGCCTGGGCCTACTTCACCCCTGCTGGGTCGGGCACCCGCACCGATGCTTGCCAAACATGCTGAAGAACTCGACTCCTGCTTAGTGCCCAGCTACCACCAGATCTGGTCGCAGATTAAGGAGCAAAGCAAGGATCAGAAAAGCTTCCCCTGGCTCTCCTGCGCCTGACACAGGGCAGTACCCTGTCCATTAAGGAAGCAGTGCTCCAGCTTGGTTCTACAGAAGGTAGTTGTCAGCAGTCAGAAGGAGAGCCTGTTGTACTCCTCCGTTCCTTGCACTAGCGTCTGAAGTCTGCAGCCAGCTGCAGGGGTCCTGCCCCCCTGAGGTGCAAGGACCACTCAATGTCACACATGTACTCGTGCTCCAGGGTGCCCCGATGTCTACTCTGGGACACAGAGCATCTGCTAGCCAGCCGGAGAGTACAGAAGGTAGAGGTGGTTTAAGATACTGATGCAGCTGGGGAAGAAATTCTTGTACTGCACAGCTGGTGTAGAGAGAGAACCATGTACTAAGTGTTGTATGATCTACTGTACCTGGAGAACTCCAGCAGCAATAAATAATCAGTACACAGCCTTTGGAATTGTGGGGGAAGAATCCACAGAGAAAGCAAGCACTGCCTCTTACTATGGTAACTGCTGCAACACAGCAGTGCCTTGTGAGTCTGCTGATCCTCACTTCACCTCAGAGTGCCAGGGCAACAGCTCATCTCTGTTCACCCACCGTCTCACTCCTGACCTTCCCAGTCAGCACATTCTGGGCCAAAAGAAGTTAGGACTGCCTGTACCCTGAGATGGTCAGTCACACCCTCCACCATCTGACTGCAGTGTAGGATCCTATTCCTCTCCCTCCTGAAGAGAAAGCTACAGCTACTAGCCTGCTTTCTACCAAGAGAAGTAATGATAATTAAATGGTCTTAACTGTTCTAACAACACACAAGCCACAGACAAGCCTACTGGCTGTGAGAAAAATCCTCAGCACTGGCCCTACCTATGTTTGGGCAGAGTATGTACTTGGTAGCACTCCTCCCCTACTCTCGACTACTTCTGCTCATTTACTGCTGCCGCTTGTATGCTGTTCAGCAAGCGCTATGCCAGACTGCTCTGTAGGCCTGCACTTGTCTAGATCCAACAGTTGCATTAAGTACTACATACCTCTAAACTTGCTGAGGCAGCATGCAGACAGCAAAAGCATTTGTGAACAGAGTCCCTAAGCCCAAAATCTGTGTAAATGTGGCACCTGAGGCACAGCACGTTGGGACAGTGGCTGCTACGACATTCTGGAAGGACTCTTGTTAGCTGAGGAACGAGAACAGGCTGAAGGCCGAGCTTAGTATTTAGAAACAGACTTCTAAAGGCTCACTGAAGGAAACCAGACAGTAGGAAGTTGCTGTCTACGAAGAGCAGGATCCTGGTGTTAGGTTTGACAGGTCTCCATAGGAGAGGGACGCTTGGTCTTAAGGGGGTCATTTTTATTGTTTTACTTCTCCAAATGTACAAAAAAAATTAGAAAATAACCCTACCCCCACCCCCTCCCAAACCACAAAACATACCAGTCTGGGAGCCCCACAACAGTGCAGCTAAGAGATGGCAGGAAATTAAACAGAACTAGATACAGCAGCTGGGTCCCCTCAGCCCACATGGTCACTGGCTCTCCACAACCCAGAACTGGCCCCAGCCTGCCCAGTGCTTCCCCGATTCACACAGAGCTCATCCTGACAAGATGGCGAGTGGGTACTTTACAAATCCTCCTTCACCTTCTTCTTGGATTTCTTGGTTTTATCTTCCTCCTGCAGCACAGGAGTGTTGGTTGCCTCCCGCTTCAAGTAGCTAATGAAGTCACTCACTTCTCTGCCACCCTGCAGAAAGCACAAGACAGTAAGGCAGTGCCTGTACTCCCTCTGGGCTTCCCCTTTGCTGGAGGGGGAGTTCATGGCCACGCAGGAGACCAAAGCGACAGCAAGCAGAGCTCTCCCCACGGGTCTGCAGCATGCAGCAGAACATTCCCAGCAGGAACCACTGGGTGCCTTCCCAGGGAAAGGGGACAGAATGCCACCCACAACTCCAGAGAGGCTTGGCATTATTTGGACACCTGAATGCTACTTCACTTCTTTACAAGGCAGCAAGAGCAGCAAAATACTCACCTCATACTTCTTTGGACTCTGCTTCTTGCCAGCGGGAGCAAAATAGATAGTGGGGAAGCTGGGGGGAAAGAAGAGACATCCGAGCTCCTAACGTGCTTTGTTTTCTTTCAGACCAGCAGGCTAGCCCTCGCTGAAGCGACTCGCACCCTGCGTTCCCCTGGTTTAATACGGTAACAGCTTCAGCAGGTCTTAAGCCAGCAGGTGCGGACTCAAAAAGGCTGGCCATGTCCACAGAGTTGGCTAAGCTCAACTACGTCCAAATTTGCTAGCTAAAACGTTTTCAGAAAAGCAAGCCCAGCATTGTTTTTATGCTGCCAAGAACAGAATCACAGCAGATTCAAAAGCAAGACAGGCCTCCAGGAATAGCCAGGAGGCCAGAATCCCAGAGAAGCAAGGCAGATGAATGTCCTTTGTTTTCACTCCTGCTTTCTTCACACTAAGCAAACGCCTAGCAATTGCATGCCAATCACCCCCACCCATCCTCCCTGTGAGACTCTTTCAGCTCTTCTGTTGCGGTTGCTCGTCAGAGACAGAAGCCTGAACACATCCACTGACACGGTGGTATAACGACAACAGACCTACCCTCTGACTTCATATGGAGAAGGCACATCATTGGCTGTAGCATCCATTTTGGCAACGATGATATTGGGGTCTTTACTGAGCTGTTGATAGAAAGAGCTTATTAGTAACCAATCCATAGTAGTTAACACCAGGAACTCACGGATCAACATCATCTAAGGTAGCGATGTCAGAGGACAGTGCACACGGTGTGCTAAAAGGTGAGCAAATTTCTTCTGAGCAGTTTACTTCTGCCTCAACCGGGGCACAGGGAACAAAGTCCCTCCTCAGCCAGCTGTATACAGCACACATCTCCCAGGGGTACCTGCTGAATCGGTCTGGTGTTAACTTCTGGAGAATGCCTACCCCAGAGCAACTGCTTACCTTCCATCTCAGAAAGTGAGCTGTGAGGATATGCCGTGCTCAGGAAGGAGTGCCTGACAGTCAAATAGCAAAAGGCTGGTCAGATCTGGGAGAACAGATTTATTTACGCCACTTGTGAAACTGTGCAGGGCACTGTTACCCTTCACCGGATGGGAGACGATAATCATGCAGAGGGAAAAGACCCAAAAAGGAACTTTGGCAGTTGAGGCTAGTCACTGAATCAGGGAACATTTATATGCCACAGCAAAGGGCGCAGGCTAAACCTACTAGCATGGCTGCTACCACACTGCAGATCCAGCTAATGTACTTCTGCACTCACAGGAGATGCCAAAACTCAGAGTCTTCGAGAAGGCACAATTATGCCCCGTTATCATAAAGGCTAGACAGACAGAACCTGCAGGACTGTTTAGCGCTGAAAATTCTAGTTTGCATTTGCAAGAGGGTCCCAGACTTACCTTCTCCCCCAATTCTTTGTATTTGGGCTCCAGATTCTTGCAATGGCCGCACCAGGGTGCGTAAAACTCTATCAGGACATCTTTGTCTTCTGCATTAACAATTTCATCAAAGTTCTCAGCGACCACCACCTGATAATGTTTGATCATACAAGTTAGTTTTTTCTAAGTCAAGAGTGAGGCTGTAACACAACATGCTCCATTCACTCTGCTCAAGAAAGCCTGGCCCTCCTACAGGAAGAGTCATGCTGCACCTACACAGGAGGCAGCAAAATGACCAAACACACAACTCTTCACCAAGCTGTAACATCCTCAGCTTGCAGGTAAAAAACCTGTCATATGGTGTCAGCACTACCTGCAAGTGAGGTTTGCATCTGGTATCCTCGCAGGAGGAGGACAAAATAATTTCTTTTTAACCCCAGCAAGTTCCAGGCTGAGGAATCAGTCTAGCAAGACTGGCTGAGGCCATCCCCATCCACACAAAAACTAGCAGTGACTTCCACTCCCTTCTAAGACCCTCATCATAAAGCCAGGCCATGGAACACTTCATTCAGGGCAGAATTTACCAAGAGGGATGAACGGCAGGAGTTACACCACACCCCCCCACAGTGGTGAGATGAACATACAACTCCTTAGAAATAGTGCAGTCACAACCAACTTGAAGGCCATGCCATGAGGGAGCACAAGCCAAGACAGCAGGCCTTTGCACAATCCCTGTAAATCTGGGTGATCCTGCACTTTTAGAGCACATCACCAGCATGCTCAACCAGCAGCTACTATGCTGGTTGAGCATGCTGGTGGAATCAAAACTGCAAGCTGCATTTCTCCCTTGGCTTAGAAAACTGCAGTGCAACAAGGGAGTGAATTCGTCTCCCATCTGTCACAGCAGAGGTTTCTCAAGATGCCACAACACAGCACTTGCAGCATGGGATACTGGCATATGAGTAGAAGCTGCTGCTGGTGAACAGTATTTCTACATCCACTGGTAGGAGCTGCTGCTATGGTTGATGCGGCGCTCACCTTCACGGGGCCATCATTGCTTTCAGGGACAGGCTCCGATTTCAGATACTTTTTCAAGTTTCCATCGAAGTAATCTTGCAGGAATCTCTCCAGAGCCTTTCCATCACGGCTGAAAATGAAGTGACATTTTACAGCCATCATCACACACACAGGATGAGAGGGGAAAACTTTCAAGGCTGATTTAAGCTCCTTCCACCCACAGAACAGATGCCACCTGCATCTCCAAGAGCAGCAGTCTGGGGCTGGCTTAGAAGACCCCAGAACAAGTGCAAAGATGCCCTTAAGAGTTGACAGGAGGCTGGACACACATCCCATTCAAAGTTTTAGGACTTACAGCACCCTTGAGTTACTTTTTTCAACAAGAAAAGTACAACTACTTCCTCTGCCCTTTAATGCATCTTAGTTCCTAACCAGACACTTAAATATCGTGAATTAAATTCTCCACCACTGTATAAAAGGAGGGGCTGCAAGCTCTCTAGAGGGCAGGAAAACACAGGAGTAGGTGCCATTTTAACCCAGCAATCATTTCTTCCAGCTGGAACATCCAGCTTTCCTGTTTCCTCCAAGCTAATGAAGTATGATCTAGTCAGAGACTGCCAGACCAAAGTCTATCAAGTGAGAGGTAACACCACTAACTTCAAAAACTTACGAGAATTCTTCCTGCATGACGTATTTATCTCCTTTAGCTGTTCTGATGGCAACAACTGGAGCCTCACCCACACTGCTGTCTAGACCAAACTCTGAAAGCTCATGGCCAAAGGTTTTCCGACTAGCAACAGCAAAAGACAGTTTGTGGCCAGCATCTAAGAACTTCTTTGCAATCATCATAACTCTGAGGGGAAAACAAACAAACAAAAAAAGCCACAAAACATTATTCATTGGAGTATTTTCTTCCACATGACGTAACAACCTTCAAGTTGGAGTGCACACTGGACAAGGAATTCAATGGCATGATGTGTTCTGCACAGGCAAGTCCTATAGAAATGGTGTTGAGAAGCAGAGGAGTAAGCTTGTGTCTGCTGTGAATGAGGCCTGTGCAAATGTCCTCCACCTCTCTCAGCATGACCACCAGGGTCTCAGGCACTGGGGAATACAAAGGATAGAATCCCACACAATACCAGTAAGGAAGTTTGTGTTTAAGGTCTAAGGGCTAGGGATCCAAAAGCAAGCAGGTGAGGTTTCAAAGGATATGCACATTGCATGCTTTGGGCTCTACAGGCAGCAGCCAGCCCAATAGTTCCGACTAGAAACTCAGTTGGAAGCTTTCTGGGAGAGAATTCACATAGGAGCAATAGGAAAAATTTTGTCAACTGAGCTATGGAACAGCACCGATGCAGGGAACAAGTGAGAGAGGCCAATTAACTCCCGCTGCTGCATACCTGTTGCGCCAGTAATTGGAGCCCTTTGCGTTCTTCTCATAGTCCACATCATAGTATGCCACCAACAAGTCCTTTCCCTGGATCAAGTCTTTGTTGTCTTCAGTCATGTGTGGGCAGATGCCAAAGCTATCAACGAGACAGACATTAGGAGTTTCAGTTTCACTGCCCAGAACCCACCACCTCCCAGGAATGGGCTTGATGCAGCACACTCTTGTTTCCCATCCAAGAACTTAAATGCCAGTAATCAGTAAGGCCTAAGTAAGATACACTTTGCTCATTCACCTACCACATTATTCTAAGTCAAATCTCCATCTCTAGCCACAACGTCAGTGGCTACATCTGACCTAAATAAGGCCAAAGCTGGCATACTTCTCAGGAAGTTCACAGTTTTTAAACAGAAGTGTGGTTGTTAGAATACGGAGAGTAAATACCCACAGCCATGCCAGGATTTCCAGAAGTGGTCCCCAAAGGAGACAGTGCAGGCAAGACAGCTCTTTTGGACACTAAGCAGGAAGTGGCAGCAGCACCAGTTAGAGAAAACAAGTTCTGACACAGGGCTGAATCCAACTGGGGCCACTCTATGACACTCTCTGGTGAGGAATCACTCACATGTTCTCCTGGATGAATTTCTTGATCTTTCCACTGGTGATTTTGTCTTCTGTGTACTTGATGGAGCTGTCCTCAAACTTGTTCGTCAGGCGTGGAGGACGGAATAAGATTATACCCCTGAGGGGAGAAAGGTATCATGAATTATTTTAAAGTATCCCTGGATTTCCAAGGATGGCAGCTAGATGAGGCAAGAACCCAATCTCCAGCAACTACCCATGTTCAGTGTTCACAGCTTCAGGATCGTCGAGTTTCTTGGTGGCACTACTGCATTAGATCCACCTGCCAGACCCTACTCCATTATTCAGACAGGCCACAGTGAGAAAAAAGAAATCCCCACCATAACAAGCAACAAGGAAGCAAAATGCCTCTGTCGAGATACTTCCCATCCAGAGGCAGACACCAACCCTCCAGAGCCTGCAACCATTTATACCTTTCCATCTCAATTCCAAAGAGATTTAAAAAAAAAAAAAAAAAAAAAGCCACTGGCAGTAGAGGAAGAAACAAGACCTTAAGCTATGTTCAGAAAGTGAATCCAGTTAACAACTGGACTCCATGAATTTGTTCCAAATGTCCCAATAACTAGAAATCTTTGTGTTAAATAACTTACTCCCCATCTTCCTCATACTTCTGCACCAACTGGTCCTCACTGGTGTGTGCAAAACGGTAGTTATCTCTTAGGTTGTTGGCAGCTTTCATGAATTCTGAGTAAGCATCACCAGATGCATCTCCAAAGAAGCCTGCAGCAGAAAGACAGATGGTGACCCCAAACCAACTCAGCAGTAGTCACTGTGCAGCTCTCATCATTTATTCCTACACTGAAAGATCACTTCTGAATCAAGTCTTCCAATGCATGTTCAGGCCTTCGTCTTTGACAGCTTCTCTCCCATTTTTTTGGGCCTTTCTATACTCCCTCCCTTCCACCAGCAGAAAGTTACTCAAGAGTCTGCCCAGCTTAGTTAGCAAAAATGCAGTTGTCCTCTGAGCACTAAGATAGCTGTTTGTAACCACGTGACACTACTAGTGATAACAACTGCCAACGGTACTTAATAAAAGTAACTTTGGGAATGCTGATCAACACTCATCCAGCTACGTTCGTAAGATTGCACCTGATCTGCACAAAGGAAAGCTGCTACGACCACTTGTAAACCATGGTCAAATCATATGACGTTGAGAGTCTACCAGTGTCACGAGATAGCACCCAAATGTAGCTATCTTTCTAGCTATCCAAAGCTACCTGTTGTCAGCCAGCTAAGAGAGCAACACGCTTTAAAAAAGGTACACTGGTGCCAGCAGGTCTGACAGTCAAAGAACCACCGGGCGGGAGAAAGTTGGAAAGGATCCTCAGAGATCATCGAGTCCAACCTCCTCCTCAAAGCAGGACCAGCTTCAAAGTCAGATCAGGTTGCTCAGAGCTTTGTCCAACTGAGTTTTGAAAACCTGAGTGTTTCAAAATCCCTCTGGGCACACATTCCAGTGCTTTACCATTCTCGTTAGAAAAACTTTTTTTTCCTCACGTCCAGCTGCAATTTCTCTTGCTACAGCTTGTGATACTGCTTCTTATCCTTTCACGGTATGTTCCCCAAGACATCTCCCAGAGCTGAGCATCCACTCATTCCAGTGCTGCATTGAATCTACTCACCTACTACAGAAGCATCTTTATCACCGATGAATTTCTCAAAATCAGCCACAGAACCGAGAGCCACAGAAGCAGGTCCCGCCTGTTTCTTGAGATGACTGACAATCCCATCTTAAAAGAAAAGTTAAATGATTAAAGCGATTGATAGAAAGTCCTACAAGACATTCTTCAAGCTTCCCAAAGCAAAAGTTGGATTCTGCAGAACTCATAAATCTCTCCCATATAATAAATATGAAGTGAATTGAAGAAGTGCTATCACCAACTTCATATAGGAACTTTCTAGCATTTTCCAGATACTGCCCACCAATCAAGGTAACAGAAGTTAAAGATAATGTGGAAACCTTCACCTTTAAAAGAGAGTTTAAGGGATAATAAGCATCCAGGGCCCCGCTAGCACAAAGAGTTCTGGAAAGGGCAAGGGGGGGGGCGTGTGTGTAGGTGGGAACCTTCTTTATATCTCTCAACACACGTAACATCCCTGACACAAGTCTATTACACGTGGGTCTGCCTTCCAGCACCATTTTGGCAGGCCAGATGCTTGCTGATGAGCTCTTACCTGCTGTCCTGGGCCCATCATAGGTTCCTGCCTCTTCTCCATCTCGAAAAATCTTTAAGGTGGGATATCCACTGACTCCATACTTATTACAGGTGTTTGAGTTTGCTGTACAGTCAACCTAAAGAAAGAGAAACATTGCTACTCAGTGACCTAGCTACCTGTACGCACAAAGGAAAGCGGCTTTGCCATTCCCCACATTACCACATATAAAGCCTCGAGGGTCTGAAAGCTCTTGTGTGTCTTTAACCAAGGCTGGATTCCTTTCACATAAAGTGTAAGGATCTGCAAAGCATCTACAAGACCAAAAGCTGGAGAGTCAAGACTGGGGAAGGAGGTAGCATGGATGTAACGACAGGCCCAGAAAGACATTTGAGGAAACACTGGAAAGATTAAGTAGCTCTGAGTTTGGCCAGACTACACACACAAAAATATTAGAAAGAGTAGATTCTTGCAATCAATGACAGGCTTAACAGGAATCAACTCTTCTCAGTGCCTTATCAGTCCTAAAGTTCCTACAACGCCTGAAGAAAACAGGCTAATCCCAACTGACAAGGAGACCGTGGCATTGAGCCCATGCCACTTCCCAGAAAGGAAGAGGAAGACCCTGATTTGAGAAAATCATGTACGTTTTCCAGGAGAAAAGCAGGCTCTTGGACAACAACCCTTACTCTAGAAGTCAAGGGACAAGACGATGAAGTACAGTACTACGCTAGTTCTCAAACTATATCACACAGCTCAAAGGCAGCTTCTTCCTCCTGGCTGGGGCGAGCCCTCTTATACGCACTCGCGCACACCCATTTTATGCTCCGCACGCCACCTGAGTGGCAGCAGCCCTCGCAGGGTTCAGCTTCCAGATCGTTCCCTCGTGTCTCCATCTTCAAAGAGACGAAGCCCGTCAGAGCTCTAAAGAGCCTCGAAAAGGCCCGACGGGCACCCCGGCAGGCGCTGTTAGCCGACTGCAACGGCAA
>NW_009633551.1:0-3059 GCF_000690535.1 Cariama cristata
GAAGGAGCACCGGTGAGCCTGGCCACGGGGGGAGAGGAGGGAGCCAGTGCTCCAGCCGGCAGCATCTCCTGCACAATAACCTCCTGGCCCTCAAAACACCAAATTCTTCCTCTCCCAGCGAAGAGAGAGGACGGAAGGAAGACGAGACCTGTTGGCACCAGAGGAGAGGGAGCCCCAGGCATGGTGGGAACATGGAGCAAACTCTGCTTGTGTGGTGGGAATGTGCTTCAAATTTTTTGAAGCCTGTGCTGCTTCTTGTGCCCCAGGCCAGGCTGAGCACGCAGCAGCTCCAGATGTGCCCTTAGAGAGCCAGCACTGCTCATCCTGGGCAATAGCACCGCTCTCCCAAGGCCAGGGCAGCAGGGGCTTTGAATCACCACCCTGGAGCCATGGGCTCTCTTCCAGAGCAACCCGGCCACTCACCTCCTGCGCTGCTAAAATCGGCTCTGGGCGTTTTTGTCAGGGCTGAGTCCCCGCGCTGGGCCAACCGTGACATCCTGTGCAGAGCACCTTGTCCTTGAGCCCTTGTGTGGGGACGGGAAGGGACACCGGGCTGCTTTGTGCAACCCAAATAGTCAGGGAAAGCTGGTGTCTGCATAAGCTGATGAAATGCTGCTTCTCCCCACTGAAACACGTCCTCTCCTGCAGAAGGGTTTCCATGAGCAGGCACAGGTGGGTGCAGCACCCCCTGCTCCTGCGGGCAGTGCGGGGGACTGGCTGCAGGAGGGCTGAGGCCAGGTGGCCAGGGCAAGGAGAGGCGTGGGAAGTGTGGCCATCACATCCAGCGTGGGGTTTTGGTTATTTTGGGCCGCACTAAGTAACGGCAGCCCTGTCACTTCCCCTGCCGATTCCCTAAGTCAGCAAGAACCATCACGGCACTGCCCCAGCGCCCGCACAGCCCGGGCACAGGCTCGGTGCTCTCACACGGGAGGGCAAATGGAGCTCCCCAGAGCAGCGTGGTGCACCCTGACATGGGCACAGGTGTGCGCATAAGAGGAAGGGGGAAAGGGCCCTGCTTCAGGCTCCCTTGCTCAATCCTTCCTTTCCCCCTGCTCATGAATGGGTCCTTCCCAGGTGACAGCTTCAGCCATATGGAGGGAGAGCTGCAGCAGAAGGAAGGGGATTTGACCTGGCCATGAAGAAACACTTTCCATTGAATCCTGTCCCCACGCACACAAATGCAGCAGTAAAATTTCTGGAAGGGGAAATGCGTCTTACAGATCCAGCAACAGATGCTCTAGGAGCAACCCCTAGGCATGGTCTCCATCCCAGGCCAGAAATTACAGAATCGATTTGGTTGGAAGAGACCTCTGGGATCATCAAGTCCAACCTTTGCCCTAACCCCACCGTGTCAACTACACCATGGCACTAAGTGCCACATCCAGTCTTTTCTTAAACACCTCCAGGGATGGTGACTCCACCACCTCCCTGGGCAGCCCACTCCAATGCCTAACAACCCTTTCTGTGAAGAAATGCCTCCTAATCTCCATCCCAAACTTCCCCTGGCAAAGTTTCAGACTATGCCCTCTTGTCCTGTCACGAGCTGCCTGGGAGAAGACACCAACCCCCACCTCGCTACAACCTCCTTTCAGGGAGTTGTAGAGAGCAATCAGGTCTCCCCTCAGCCTCCTCTTCTCCAGGCTAAACCACCCCCAGCTGCTCCTCACAAGACTTACCCTCTAGACCCACAGGCAGAGGTGGATGCAAGGAGACAGCAAGCTGAGGACAGAAACTCAAGCCTTTGGAAGGATGCAGGGAAGCGCTCGGGGCCAGGGTGGGAGCCTGGGGCTGCAGCCAGCTGACACCCAGCGTGGCACAGAGAGGTGGGAGCGGAGCAGGGGGCTGCTGGCACGAAGGCCACGTCCCAGCAGGCTAGGGAGGACCTGCTGGGGAGGACAAGCAGCTCACAGCCTATGTTGAACCTCCTGCTCCTGCCAGGTGGTTAAAGCGGCTTGGGGTTTTCTTTCCCCACAGTCACCAAGTTTTCAAGTGCTTCCAGATCTCACCTCCAGCCTGGCGTCACCCCCCGGCAGCCAAGCATTTTGCCATGGGTAAGGGACCTACATGACCCTTTGACTTCAGTGCTCAGCACATTAAGAACAAGCCCCCCAGCAGCCTCACATTAAACTGGGGAGTGCGACCTGCTGAGGCATGGCAAGAGACCGTTGCACCCAGACCGTTGCTGCTTGTTGGGCCAGGGCCAGGGCCAGGGCCAGGGGCAGCTGCTGCAGAGGCTTTTTTGCACAACAGAGCTCAGCCCACTGTGCTTGCCAGCATCCGGCCATCAGCGTCAGAGCCCTCCCGTTTCCCCCGCAACGCTGTCCTGTGTGTTCCGGGCTCTACCCTCATCTTGAGCTTGCAACACCCAAGCGCCTGCAGAGGCATCACCCTTTCAGCGTTGGGCACAACACAACAGCCAGAAAAGGAAGGTGGTGGGCGAAGGGTGTGCCCACCCTCATCCTTTCCCACATCAGCTGAGGGTGACGGAGCCCGGGCCCATTGAGGGAAGGAAGGATGTGCAAGACCAGCAGCCTTGTGGGGTCTGGCTCAGAGACAAACTTTCCAGAGGAACGGGCACCATCACCAACCACAAAAACCAGGATTAGCCCCAAACTACTAAGTCTGTGGGGCAGAGCCCAGAGCTGGAGCGAGTGTGTGGAGCACGGCAGGGTGGCTGCACGACCCAGCAAGAGCGAGGGGAGCCAGTAATTGAGAAGATAGTGGCTGAGGGGGAGTGTAAGCAGAGGGATAAGGAGAACATCCACTTCCGAGACAAGCTCTACAGCTCAGGAGGGACATGGCAAAGGCTCCCGCAAGCAGTCCTTCCTCACTGCTCAGCCACAGCGCTGCGATGGAGGCACCCACAGGGACTCCATCGCTGGACCCTGCCTCGGCTGCCAGACCCAGGGTGAGCACCAGGCCGAGCACAGATCTTGATAGCAGCCTCAGTTCCTGCTCTGATTGATAGGGCAGGACGGGCTGGGCCCTGCTACGTCTGCGTCTGGGGATGGTGGCGTTGTGGCAGAAGGCAGGGGCGGCCGGGCCAGGGGGGGGGGTGG
>NW_009633551.1:3077-13814 GCF_000690535.1 Cariama cristata
CGGGGGCGAGCCAGGGGCGAGGACGCCAGCTCCACCCTCCCTGAGCAGGGCCACAGGCAGGCAGGTGGGTAGCGTGCGTCCTCGGCAGCAAACATGCTCTTCCCAGATTAAACAACTCGTCTGGCGCTGGGACGGGGAGCAGACGGCTCTATTAGGGACTGTTTGTCCTCATACAGGACAGCGCCACAATTAGCTTAATAACCTTCTGATAACAGGCACGCTCTGTCACAGGAGCACAAAGGGCAATGACTGACAGGCCAAGAGAAGGCTGGGATGGCTTCAAAATAAAGTCCCTTTCCCTTTCCCCACTGCTTGATTATGCAGCACGGTGAGGGGTACATGACACAGCCCCGGCTCACCTTCCTCCAGCTAGGGTCTCCTTCCCAGGTCCTGGGTGATGACTTCTGCCGGCACCCTGGTACCACACGTGGCACTTAAGCCCAGCCTGTGTTGGCTGCTCTTCCCCTGCCAGCCAAGCTGGAGGGCACCCCACAAGGAAGGGGTTTACACAGCCCCAGGCCATTGCTCTGTAAGCTGAGTAAGGAGCCTTGGCACCCGCAGGAGGGATGAAGCTGGCGAGAGAGGCCCATGAGCCGTGGGGAATGTGTTCCCTTTGCTGCGACATCTCCGGTCCCCTGGAGATGAGGCCAGCAGGGATATTCTGCTAGAAGTAACTGACCAGTCCCTCCAGTCACCCAGATTGATTAGAAACAAGGCTTTGTTAGTTAGATATAGTGAAAGAGGGCTGACAGCGAACACACAGGCTATGTACGCTCAAGGCAGCACTGCTTTAGAGGGCAGAGGCACAGAGCAGGAAGCACTGAAATAGCCAAACCCATGACTGAGGCATCATTTTAATCAATGAGTTGAACAATGAAGTAAGGCAGGACTGGTATGTGCCTGTGGAAAAGTGGTGGTAGCTTCACGCTCATGGCAATGACTAGCCTGAAGCCTGCGCCCGCAGCTGCCTGCAGCCTGTGTCCAGAGCCCTATGGCCATGCCAGGCCTGGGCACCCCTCTGGCTACACACACCTCGCAAAGAGCCTGCTCCAGGCAGATGCAGGCAGGGAATTGTCGAGATTCAGGCCAGCCTTGCTCCGTGCTAGCAGCTGAGCGCTGGAGCCAAGTGCACCCAGAAAAGGACAGGGGAAGAAGGGGGAAAATTGAGAGTGTCTGAGAGCACAGCTGGGGAACTGCATACTCAAAACCGTGACAGGCAGAAAACATCTGCAGCTGGCTCAACAGATGTCACAGCTTTCTGCAGACCCCCGCTCTCCTATGCAGCCCCTGTTCCTGCACAGCCATCAGTCGGGGCTGCCTGCAGTGCTGGAGTGGAGGAGCGTGTCAGGGAAGCCCTTGCACACACCCAGCTGATGCAATGAGGCCAGTTAATGCTATCACTCCGCCTAGTGCAAGGAGCCCTACAGCAAAGTGTTCATGATCACGGAGTAACCACAAAGGTTGCTGGTTAGTAACCGAAGGTCACTGGAGTAACCACAAAAGTTACTCTGGTAACAACCAGGACAAAACCCTAAGGGAAAACAAAGCAAGTGTTTCATGAAGAGGCAGAAGACAAGTTGTGGCAGCGCATGTGAGCTTCCCTGTCAGTACAGCAGCCAGAGGAATGCAGAAGAGCAGGGAGCTGTTAACAAGACCAAGAGGCTAGTGCTGAACTGAGGGTACAGACCTGCACATGGCAAGGAGCAGAAGCAAAGGAGTAGTCACTTCTGCAAGTGGAAAAAAAAAAAAAAAAAAAAAAAAAAAAAGACAAGCTTGAGAAGAGGTAAGGACAAGCACACAGCTCAAACCTCTGGTTCTGGCAGTCCACACTTTGTCAGGCCCCTCAACACATACCCAGAGCAAAGGTGCAGCTCAGCTAAGATGCAAAAAGCAAGCTCCAGGAATGGGCTTTCTCAGGTGTCAGCTTCACAGAAGAGACATCAACGAGCTGGTCCAATAACTCCAATTTTGACTCTTGCCCTTTGTGAAAAGCGCAGCTATAGAAGGTGAAGACAGAACTTAGACAAGCTCCTTAAATGGCAAGATGAAGACAGAAAACCCTTAGTGGTCTTTGCTGGCTCAGCTCTCAGACTCCTTCCCCTGGACAAAGTGCTAGATGCTGGCAGCACTTCCACTGAGCTCACTCCTACTTGCGATCTGAGATTGCTCCAAAGGAACGGAGAGCAGCAGCCATATGCCCATTTAGGAAGAGGGGAGAAAGTAGAATGCATTGTGACATCTGCCTCAAGACAGTATAGATCTTGTCAATCAAGTCTATAGAAGGCTAGATAAAAATATCAGCCACTGCGGGCCTTCAGCAACTCAACCGCTTCTGGAAGTGACAGGAGAAAAATCTAACAGTACAGCGATTCCAAGAAAGCATCCAGCAGTGTGCTGAGAGGTGGCCTTCAGACGGCTACAAAGTATGGAGACAGAACTTCCCACTCTCCTACGGCTACGAGGATGGCATAGCCGGGTTTGAGCAGGGCGGGAAACTTTATCTCATCCGTCTGGGCGAGACTGGAGCAGCAGGATGCTGCAGGACCCAGTCACTGCTGTTTTCTAGATGACAGAAACTGAAGTCACAGATACCAACTTTGGGTATGTGGAAAGTCTCTATGACATCCAAACTTTCCACTGGATAGATGAGATAAAGTTTCTGCTCACCCCCGCAGGGAGCTTCAACTGCATCAAAACACCACACGTGGCATCTCTACTTCCTCTTCACTGAGCGGGGTGCAGAGACGCTGTGACACAGCAAGCCTAGGCCAGGCAGCAGCATTCTTTGAGCTGCATTTCACTCCGTGCAGAAGAGGCTGGGACAAGGTAAAGCCTGGCACAGGGAAGAACCTAGGGGCAGGTACTCAACCTGCACCTCCACAGCCACAGCAGCAACGGCTCCTGTGAAAGGCATGCCTCTGAGGGCCTGTACAGCCAGCAAACAACTTGCTGGGGCTGGAAGCCCACAGGGTGCTCACCTGAGGGCAATTGTCACAGCAGAACAACACAATCAGTACCTGCTGTCAATCTAATCCTGTTTGCGCCTTGTTCCTTGGTTGCTGCTTGGGAGCCAGGCAGGTGGAGAAGATCAGTCTAGCAGCCCATCAGCACCCACCCTCAGCAGGAGAGGGAGAATGGCTGGAACCCTGTGAGATGTCAGGGAACCCTTGAGGCTGCTGCAAAGCTAGTACGCAAGACCTTACAAAGACATTGCAGCAGTGAAAGAGGATGAAACAACGAAAATGTGACAATTGAATAAATATAAGCTTTTATTACAATAGAAAATAGTAAAACTCATGTTAAAATAGACTCTTGCTTTTGGATGGCTCAGAAAAGCCTAAGCCTCACTTTTACCTGCCAGTGCCCACCAAGGTCCTGACCCCTAAGAGATGAGGGACACATTTCTGTGTTAAGAGCCTCACAGCTCCTCCCTCCCCAGTGACAGTGAAAGACTACAGCAGCAGACTGAGCCATGCCCTGGCAGGCAGGCAGGTAAGGGCTCTCTGGGGGGTTATTAGTACAACATGCCTCATCCCCTTGTGCAATCAAGCTCCTGTTTGAAGCAGGCAGCTTTAGGGAAGCCGTGGACAAGAGGGAGGGGGAGGAAAATAAAAAAAATCAGCAGCAGATAACGGCAGCTGTTCTGAGACAGCTAGGAAGGCAGCAAATACACCTGCTCGAAAGACCACAGCACCCAACTGCCTCTAGCCTGCTGTTTGCCTAGTACCACTGCATGTCCAACTGAACATGCTCTGGCCTAGCTCCCCTCTTCTTTCAGCGACACTCTGTATGACCCTGAAAGATACTAGCAGACACTGCCAAGTTAAAACTCTGAGTAGGTTATGCAGTATTACAGGGAACATCCTCCACCAACTCCTTCCACGGCCAGCCCAGTGCAAGTGAGTGACTGTGCAGTCTGGACCATCGTGTGCTCCCCTATTCCTCACCAAAAACGGCCAGGGGCAAAAGCAGAGTAGAAAGCGGAGGCCACAGGACAGCAAGGTCAGATGGGAGTGGGAGACACTTGTGCACCATTGCACAAGCAATGCAATGCACGGCAGCACTCTTGACTCCAAGTCTCATCTCCTACAGGCGACAAGCTCACTCTAGTCCCTCATACACAGACTTCCGCAGCTTGATCGAGAACATCTCCTCCCAGGGCCCACGGATCCACTCCACCAGCTCTACCAGGAGCTCAGGACACTCTGTGCGGATGTGCCACGTGCTCTCCACCTTCAGCACCTGGGAAGGAGGAAAGAGAGGGAAGCAAATGAGCAGGGCCTAGCCTGAAAGGCACTGATCAGCCCTGAGCTGCTATTCCCCAGCACAGCTGCCAGCTCCTCCCAATTCCTAAGTGACATCCTCCTCCCTCTCTGCTGCCAGCCATGGAAGTGTCCCTGCATGACTTCTGTACAACAGTAGTTTGCTGTGCTCCTCTGCCTCTGTGGTGCAGGGTCCTAGGTTAGGATGGGAGATGACAGCCCCGAGAAACTCTTGGCAGGAACAGGATCTGAGCACAATCCAGCCCCCAGCATCTTGCGTGCCCCATGCACCCCACCTCCTGGTTACCTCATCGTAAAGCATCAGCTTGATGTCACAAGGACAGAGGCGATAGGTTATGACATTGCTAATACTGCTGATCGGCTGCTTCTCCTTCAACTGGATGTTGCTCCTAGGAGGCGTTTCTGCCTCATGGTCTTCATCCAAGGAGGGCTGCACCTGCCACTGGTGATTCTCCTCCAGCAGAAACAGCATGCTTCGGGTGCTCAGCAGGGTCACAGGAAAAGCAGATGCCCCTAAAAGGATACGAGGGAACAGGAGAGGCTTTGCTGAGAGCCTGAGTCACCACAGAACCAGCTTTGCTTTCCATTCCTCCCCTAGGGAAATCCTGTCCAGTAACAGTAACTGGGTGAACAGCCTTATCCAGCTTCCTGACTGAAGAAGGGGAGCAGGGCAGCTAAAGTTGGCTGGGCTTGACCAGCTTATCCAAGCTCACTGCAGGAGCATGCATATGAAAGACCACCGCCCAGCAAGCCTTGTCCAGTCTATGTCCTCATCTGAGGCAGGAAAAGACACGTGAGTCCTTTGACCTCTTAAACAACACTTTACTACTCGTTAGTTAAAAGTCAGGAGCTCCAGCTAAAAGGCTGCCTTTTTTGGCCTGAATTCGTCTGGCTGCGATATCTGATGGCTGGAACAGAGAGAACACATAAAGTTCAATACCAAGCTGGGATGCGTCGTAAGTATAGCAGGAAGCAAAGCAGTTTTGCTAAACTGTAGGGAGCATAAATATCATCCAGCTGATTTCAGTGGATGCAAATGAAAAGCATGTGAACTTGGGAATAAGTCAGATGCACAGAAATAGGGAAACACTGAGGTCACAGGGGATCACAAGCTACTACAGCAACATGTTGCTTTTCTCATCACATCTCACTCTTGGGAATTAGTGGGAATATCAGAAATGGGATGTTTAATTAGTCCTGTCTACTTGGCAGTGAGGCCTCAGCTGGAACTGTGTTCGGTTTTGGGCACCATACTCTAAAAAAGGAGAAAACTGTAGAGCAAGAAAAACGCACTTTAAGTTCTCCCTCCCACAGGCTATTTCTTCAGCTTGAGGAGACCCATAAACATACTTCCCACAGATTCCTTCTGATTCTCGTTGTCTCATACCTCCCCAACGAC
Source organism: Cariama cristata (assembly GCF_000690535.1). NCBI lineage: Eukaryota > Metazoa > Chordata > Aves > Cariamiformes > Cariamidae > Cariama > Cariama cristata. The sequence goes on from NW_009633551.1 coordinate 8,760, forward strand.
CAATGGTGAAAAAGGGTGCAAGAGCAGTACCAAATTGGTCAGAATGTGATTAACAGCTAGGTTGCTTTTTTCAGTGTCCCAAGCTAAGACGACACTGGAATTGTTCACTGAAGACTCAAACCCCAGGTTTAGCACTTTTGGCCTTCAGCAAGCCTTGGAACAGAACTTGATGGGCTCCAGCAGGCTGCTCCTGTCCTACTGTCCCAGGTTCCGGACATCTGCTTCTGTTTTCCCAAACAGAGGAGCCTTTCAGTTCCTCACACAAACCAGCTGTGTGTATGACCCCTCAGCTTTCCCTCAGCTCAGGGCAACGATCCAGCCGTTGGATAATCTCCAGCTTCTCAGAAACCATTCTGAGTTGTCACCAAAGCTGGTGCAAGACCAACTGCGCCCTAGAGCCTGGACTTCCACGTGGAAAAGGGCTAGGAAACTCACTGGATATACAGGAAGAAGTATGCTGCTATCCTACACCTCTCAACACTAAAAAAAGAGCCCTCATCCATGCCCCAGCCCATCTTTCTGCTGGACCAATGGCCCAGCTCTTTTCCCACAGACTATATACTAAAAACACAAGCATGTAAGCAGACAGCATGAGGTGTGGGACACCTGGCGACTGAGATCTCCTGTACCTTGGATCAGGTAGGCCAGCAGGTAGAAGAAACCAGTGTCATCTGCAGCTGCAGAATCTGTGGTCTTGCAGTCCAGCAGGGGCCTAGAGGAGACACAACAGCGGGTCCATCAAGGAAGCACTCCGTTTCCAGTCTAGGTTTGCTGTGAGCTAGCTACTGTTCACTGTCCTCTTGGGGAAGGGAGGGATCCATCACTTCCAGATGTTGCAAAATTCCTCTCTCTCCTGTTACTCTGCCTACCACTTCACCAGCTAGGAACCAAAAGCTTCTTGCAAGGGAGGAGGCTGCCCTATGCATTCCCCTTTTCCTCCCTCCATCATATTCTGCTCAGGCTCCTCCAGGAGAGCTGGAGTTGCCCTGCCTGGCTCAGTCCGTGACACCCCTTTGCCTCCTCACCCCCTGTGCAGCAGGTGCCCGAGCCAGCTGCCTTAAACCTGTAACGTAGGCCTGGCTGCCACTCCAGCAGTGCCTCCTCCTGTGCTGCCCTGTTTTGAGCACTACCCTTCCCAGGCACTGCTGGACAAGCAGACATCCTCTTCTATCCAAAACCCCAACCTCTCAGAGGCTGTTCTTACCATAGCCAATGTTGTGGATTCATTTCCACAGTGGGGATTTCCTTCACCTTACTCCTTTGCTTAGCAGGCAGCTCTTGCATGAGATCTAAAGAGGGGGAGAAGGTAGACACCTTTTATTGCAAGCCCAAGGGCAGTACATAATAGCTCAGGATGGTTCTCTAGTTTACCAAGAGGCACTGGAAGTTATGATGCCGGGAAGGTTTCTCCTCCAACGTTTTTCTGAGCTGGCAAGAAGTCAATTTCCAACGTACATCCAACTACAGCTCTCCAAGAGCCAATCTTCCAAATCCTCTCCACCCCCCACCCTGGTACAGCTCTACTCTTACATGTCAGGGTCTGCAGGAACTGGTTACAGCAGCTTTGGTTCCGGATCAGCAGATTGTAGGAGGCTTTTGGGTTCTCAAATTCCATTCGCAAGCTCTGGTGGCAGAGTCCCACTTCCAGATGGGAAATATCAGACAGGTAGTGAGAGTCATTCTTCTTCAGCCAGTCTGCAGGTTGTCCCCTAATTACAGAACACAGCTCTCAGCTGAGGCAGGCTGCCCCATCTCCTCTCCCACATCAGATTGCAGCAGGGGGGTTTGCCAGAAGAGCTTTTGCATGTCACCACACCTCCAGGGTAAGGCTAGCACAGGCTGGCACTACCCAGCACTCATAGCCTTGCTTCAGGGTCTCACTTGCCACCATTTTCCTCACCTGATAGCCCCAGTGACTTCCAGCACATAAATCTTGAGATCAGAGGCAACCAGGAGTGAGAGGAACTCTCCTTGTCGGCCAAACTTCACCATGACCACCTAGAGCACATAGAAGGTGGGTCATAGCACTGTCCTGCCCTGTGCCAGCCCACTCATGGAAAGGACTGACTCAAACACACTTCAGCTCCCTTCACACCCCACAGTCTCTGGGATGCCACCCCAGTGCAGGGTAGCAAGAACAACAGCCAAGGAGCTGTATGAGTGGTGTTGCGGGAACTCACCTTGAGGAAGCACTGGAACTCCTCAGCATCCTCCTCAAAAACCTCCATATCCAGGTACAGCTTCAGGCGATGATCCACAGAACGGAAGTCCCTTGTGTTCAGGATGCTGTTTACAGCTGAGGAGAGCAAAGGGTCGGACTGACACTCTGCCCACTGACCAGGTGCTGCCCAAGCATGCAGACTGGCACCAGGGCAGCAGCGTCACCCCCTCTGCACATCTACTTCCATCAAGTCCCTCCTCAAGGCAAAGGGCCAAAGCCAGGGCTTTCCAGGTCACAGGTCTCAATGTGGAGACATGAGCGGACCCCATCACTCCAACACTTGCGTTTTCAGATATACAATGCTTTGGTCTAACCCATTTTCAACCTATGCTCAGCCGTTTAGTCACAGGAGGACACTGCTTTGCTGCCAGATTTGGCAGGAGGGCAATTCTTTATCACAAAGCCAGAAAGACATTGCTCCTTTCAGCTGGTGTCAGCTCAGGTCAACTTTTTGAACTCTGACTTTGACTGCGGTAAGGTTAAAGGGGACTGAGGAAGACACCAATAAAAGTGCTTAAGAACATAATTATGTTTGTCACGCAATCGTATGACCAAATACTTTATACAATAGCCACGATACTGCCAGAGAGTACACACTTCTCAGTGGAGCCTGTTCTCTATCAGAAACACTACGCTAATCAACTTCTCCACATGGCCTCATTTGTAAATTGGGACTTTGCGATTTGACCTGAAACAAGAGACTGCTTTATTTCTCACACTTCAAGCATACAAGACTGAACATGGCAATCCTAAACACTGGTCCTATACCAACTCCTCTTCAGAGGCACAGCAGTCTTGAAAGGCTGAGGGAGGTCTCTATGGATCAAGAAGCTGATGGGTTTGCAAATCAGGACTAGACTGCGGTTGCAGTAGAGTCACTCCATAGCTCCTTTCCAACTTCAGTTATTCTGTAAATCACAAGCTGATGCCCAAGCAAAGGCAGTCTGCTACATCAGAAATCCAAGGCCCTTCGCAAAAAGCATTTGTGTACCTCCTATCTTGCACGATAGCCCTCACACAGCCAGCACACAGTCTTGTCTTTTGGACAGGTTTTGTCATCTGAAGCTCACAAAGACCAGTGAGGAAAGCACAAGTAACTGTGGATCCACTAACCAGAGCCTCCTACAAACACACCAGCCCCACACTGCACACAAGCCAGAGAATAAATACAGAGAAATTGTGCATACTATTCTCCAAAGTTAATGCTCCAGCTGGCAGCTCACTGGTGCTACAGGAACCCTGTGTGTCTGTAACTGAGCAGTGTAGCTCCCAGAACAAGACTGTTACATGGAGCCTGAGCAATACTAGGGATTAGGAGCTGACTCAGTTTTCCGTACCTTCAGGCATGAGGATTGAACAGAGAGGGGAACAAAAAATTCTTCTCACAAGAACCATGGTCATTGCTGCTTGTGCTTGATGATAGCCCCTGTCTCTGTTAAACAGGAGGCAGTGCCCCCTGCAAGCACCAGCGATAAAGCCCAACACCAAGCTGTGCACGCCCCTAAACCCTGCACAGCTCATACATACTCACAGGGACTGAGATTCCATGTTTCCTTGGACTCAGAGTTCAAAGAAAGCTGGGAAGGAGTGGGCCCGCAAGAAACACTGTAATAGTAGCTCCCCATCAAGCTGCCCCGATCGGTGTCTGTGTGGCTGAAGGACAAGTACTGGCTCTTCATGCCCAGCTCCTTCTTCCCACAGCCCCCATCTGAACTGCGGGAGCTGAAATGGAGAGTGCCGTTGTGCTCGCCACTCAGCTCTGGGGTCCTGGTGCCGTTGCTGGTATCCATCTCTGAGCTGTCCTCCCCACTGATGTAGAACTTCCCACTCTCACTGGCCAGGGCAGGTGCTTCCTCTGGGCCCTCCTGCTGGCTGCCTCCCTCCAGGACAGAGTCTGACAGGTCCTCACTCGTGGTGTCAGGGCCAGGTGGCAAAGGGGTGCTGGAGCACACCTCTGAAGGCAGCATGACCACATGGTCACTGGAACAACAGGGACAGGCTATGGGCTCACCAGCTGCTGCAGCATCTGTGGAAGATTTTGTCAGGGATAAAGAAAAACTAGAACAGCTCTCCCCCAACAAGACTTTACTTTTTTCTTTTTTTTTTCCCTCCGCAAACCACAAACCATCCCTTTCAAAGTAGGAAATAGTTAGAGTCTGACTTGAGCAGCTTGTTGAGCAACTTTGTTCAGAATCATATCCTATAGCCCTCCCCTCACAAATCAATGAGAAATTCTGAATCAGTGCCAACATCTGCCTGAAACAGCTGTGCTCAGATTTGGGGTGACCAGCATGTGCTGTAGTTGCAACTGAAACTACATCAGGGCTTCGGCTCATAACTTTCCTCCAATTCATGTCCACACATGCTCACATAGCCTTTGAAGCCCAAGCTCATGACCAGTCAGTCCAACCTTTCATAGCCACCTCCATCCCCAGCTCGTTTTATCCTCCAGCCAGCCAAACCACAAGCACGCCGTGACCCTTCTCCAGCTGCCCTCATCCCTCCTGACCCCAATTCTTGATGCTCCCTTCAGCCACACCACAGCAGACTCCCAGCTGGATCTTGGGACTCCCACTACCCTGGCAGGGGGTAGAAAGTGTCCCGGGGTGGAGGAAAGTGCTGCAGCCAGGACAGCACTTCTGCCCTCACTGCAGTACTTCGATCCCAGGATACTTGGTCAAACAAGCAGCATCTTCCCAGCTAAGGCTGGGGACTCCCAACTTCAAATGTAAACTGAGCTTTGAAAAACTCAGCAATCAGAAGATGCCTATTCAGCACTATCCACGTCTCAGCCAAAATACCACATCTAGTTTCAGACACCCAAAGAAAAATGT
>NW_009633551.1:13829-25464 GCF_000690535.1 Cariama cristata
GAGACCAGCAAGAATAACTGCATTGTATGAGATATGACTGACAAGCAAATTATCTAGGGAGTTGAGCTTATTTAGTCTAGGAGACAGAAGACAGGACTAGTCGTGGGGGAAGAACAATGGCCCTCAAGTACAAAGAAAGGAATAAATCATTCCCCATAAAGGAAGCAAGAATGGACTTAGGATCACAGCCAGGGAGACTCAAGTTAGGGTTCCTGTTGTTTTTCTGATGTCTAACAGCCAAAGTTTTACCTGAAATACTGGAGCAGATTCCCCAGAAGCCTCCATCAGCAAAAATCCCTTAGAACAAATTAGTCGCTGTGGCAGAACTGATGACAGTTTCAACAGAACGAGAGACTACATGACCTTTAAGGCCTCTCCCAGACTTCAGGTTTCTGTGCACCATCTGCAGTATCCAGCAACCCTATGTTCTCGCAGACCCCAGGCCACCCACAACAGGGATACTGTTTGCTTAACCTTAAAACAGTGGCTTATTCCTGCTAGTGAACAAGGCAGGCTCTTCCCAGTCCAAGCGGGCCAAGTTAGAGCACATCCCACAACAGGTTTTAATTCCCGTACGGCCAAGGCATCACCCTCTCCTATACATTCCATGCTTTGTACCACACCTGCCACTCTGGCAGTCTGCCTGGGCATTAGCAAGCATCTTTTTTCTGGGCACTACATCCTACCTTGATTTGAGGCAACTAGGGTCTCCAGGATTTTGGCGTCTCCAGCCTCTGAAGGATAGGGACCTTGATGCCAGGGAGCCAGGGACTGTGAAAACTCCTGCTTGCATTTCAGGCACTGGAGCTTCATGGATCCCTTTTCCTGGTCCCGATTTTGCCGATTCTCCTCAACAGCTGGGGACAACACTTCAAGGACACACTAAAAGTAGCCACACAGGGAAAAGAGTGCTAGCAGGTAGCTATAACCATCCTAATGAAAGCAAGCTTCTGACATTAGCAAGTTTCCTCACATGCCTTATTACAGCATTTCAGAGTGCAAGGGGTTCAGGGCCATTTCCCAGCTAACAGACTACAACCACCAGTCTGTGCAAGACTTGCCCAGGACACGGAGCTTCACTGCAGAAGACCAAGAGAACACATTTTTGCAGGTTTGCCTGTGTCTTGTATGTCTCCCTGGAACTCTGGTCTCAAAGATGCCATCGATTTGTGCCTTCTCTGTAACAACTTGTTTAAATGTACTTAAACAACAGTATCTCAAGAAAAATACCTGGATTTGAGACCAGAGTCCCTACAGCAGCTGCACAGACCAGAGCTGCCATAGCACCAACACTCTCACTCTCCAGAGGGCTAAATACAGGCTACCACATCACTCAGCACCCAGGAAACGTTATGTTGCACATGCACAACAAGTAAGGATCACTAACTTCACTACTAACTTTTCTCCCCAAGAGGAAGAAAACTGCAAGGCTTTCTCCTTGAGAGCACCCTTTACGCTCCAGGATCATGCTCACAGGGCCCTCCACAGGTCATTTGTGCAGCAGAAGAAATCCTGAGTTTACAAGCCAGACATGGGCTGCCACAGGGCAGCAGATGCACATGTACTCTGAGAAGAGGGGTCTTGTGCTGGCTGGAAGAATTCGGTGTCCTCCAGTAACATCACCCGGCTCCCCAGGCTTCCCCCTCTTGCCTCCCCTACCTGTAGACACTGCTCCGGGCAGTCGTCGAGCACCACGTATTTGCGCTTCTGCCGGTCCTTGCGAATGTAGTTGAACTGCAATGTGAGGACAGGGAAAACTCGCTCCAGGTCCTGCAGGAGTCAGAAAACATCAATTCTAGAAAGAGGGCACAGCATCCAGTATACAGACTACATTTGTTTGCAACTGGCTGAAATGTGGCCACACAAGCATTTAATTTAGTAAGCCCTGAGTAGCCCTCCATAGCTGATAGCTTTTAGGAACCTGATAAAATGGGCATAAATATATAAATAAAAATAAAGCTCATGAGTGCTGAGGACAACAGTAAGTTTCAAGGCCCAGAACAAAGCATTTCAAACAAAATACCTTTTCACGAAGGTATTTCGAAGAATATCAAGCCACAAACATTCAAGAGGTACAAGGGCAGGAAGAAAAAACAAGTTGGAGCTTTTGGGGAAAACACCGTTAGAGAAGCACACACTAAATGTTAAAATCCTATCATGAGGAAAAAGACTTCCAAACTGCCTTTCTACAGAATCACAAAAGCAAAATAGGGCTGGTAGTGCTACAGCATGCATCTAGAGTGGATGGCAAACCGCCCACTGAACTACCAGTAGCTTTCTAAACATCACACTAGGCTCAGTGCTGCACTAAGAAAAAGCGAAATCCACAAACAGTCCTCCAAGGCCAGGGTGATATCCCAGTGAGGAACGGATGGGAAGGAGGTCTCCATTTCATTTAGGCTCCTCTTGAGATGTCTCTCATTCCTGCACACTGGAACAAGTCCAACTTGTCTTTTTAACTGCAGCTTTGGAACAGAATTGGTGCTGGCTTCTGGTGCATTATCACAGGTACTCTAAGCAACACAGATGCTGTTAGATACACATGCATTGGGTGGAAGAAATGCTCAATCAATCAGGCTTTGCAGGAGCTAGGAAAAGACCTGCAGTGTACTCTGGCAGAAGCCCAAATCCAGAATACTAGCCCACACAGGGAGTAAGATGCCCAAGGCTCACACAGAGGCATAACTCACCATCCTCTTCCAGTTCATCTCAGAGGTCTCCACCTTCTGCAGGCATTTCAGCTCCAGTTTGTGGAGGACTCTGGCAGCCTTCAGTTCCACCTCAATCACATGCTTAGCTGTGACTCGCAGGAAGATCCAGTCTGGGTCTGGGTCCCCTTCACCTTCTATTTGGCTCACCAGCACTGGCTGGCAAAGGTCCACTGCCGAACAAGACACAGTACAGGTCAGTATGCGCAGCAGGCCTTCAGGTCTCCTTAGCCCAAGTCCTTAGAATTCCCACAATACTGGGCAGCAAGATAAAGCTTCAGGGATATCACATTTGATCCATCTATTCTATCGTCACCCAAGTCCTCAAACACAGCAGTGAAGGGACCTGTTTACCTTCTGGCTTCTCCTCTTCTTCCTCGCCCAGCATTAGCTCATCTGCCTCCTCTTCTCCTCTCTGTTCTCCTTCCACAGGCTCATCCGGCTGTACTTCAGGGTCTTCCTTCTCAGTATCATCCAAAGGAGGAGAGGATTCTTTCTGGGATACTTGGGGTTTTCCTCGCTCTGGATCAGAGCTTTCACTCTGCAAGTCCATTGCAGCAGGTCTGCCTGTGATCTCATCTGCAGAACGGCTACGGCAGATGACAGGTACTTGGTCATGCTCCTCCAGGTGTCTCTTGTACTGCAGCCAGTCAACACCAAAGCGATCTCTGAAGCTGTCCAAGCGCTTCATCTCCTTCTGATGCTGCAGGACCAGGCCTGCAGAGAGAAAACTTGGGAAGTATGAAAATAGTCACCACGCCAGAGCACTCCTCTGACTGTGGGCAGTTCAGCTACTGTGTTACTGAGGAAGAAGACAAGCCTCACCAGCAGAGAGAGGTAAAGCCTGGGGCTCCTGTTCTGTGTCACTGGGCTCCGAAATGCTTGCTCTGCGCACTTTGACTTTTCCCTGGAACAAACAGGATAAGAATCATTGGGAGGCACCAGAACAACCGAAACAGCATCTGACGAGGGGCTCTGCCAAGCTGAAGGGTTCATAGCTGTTACAGTGCAGAAACATACCATGAAACATTTGTCACAGTATGTCAAGACTGACATTAAGCCCAGCCCCTTCCTAACACACGGCAGCGTAGAAGTTCACTACCACACAGTCAGTCCAAGACCACATCCCACTACACGAGGCTTTCACATTGAGGCAGCCTCTTCACCCAACATGGCAGCCCCATGGTTAAGAAGCTATCTCAGTCCCAGACCTTGCTTTTCTTCCGAGGGGGCCTGACAGCCACATTCTCTGCTGGGGACTGACTGTCGCTGAAGTCCGCAGCACAGGAACTGTCCAGAGCACTGCGGTCCAGTGCGGTCTTCTCTGAGGTAGAAGTGTGGATGGACTGTGATACACTTTGCACAAGTCTTGGAAGGTGCTAAAGCCAAAACAAGAGAACGATGCCTGCTGAGTGCAAAGGGGAGACAAGGTAACCAAGCCACAATTCAGGCTGACAACTTCCCTGCCCCTCACCCCAAACTTTCACCATCTAAGTTGAAATGGTGACAACAGATCCTGCCTCATTGACTGGATTGTTTATCACGACCACTCTATTTAACTCAATCTCTGCCTTTCTTAAAAACAGTAGATGGGAAACTGGTAACTGTTTGTTTTGCTGACATACAATTCAAGTGTCAAGTACCAGACAGTACCTGAAGAGGAAACAGACAAGGCTTCAAGTTCTGCAAGGCTACATTGGGCAGAATAAGTTACACTGGCCAGTCCCAACAATTATCAGCGTGGACTGAGCCAAAATTAACTGTGTCAAAGAGTCAAGGCAATCCATACAGATTTAATGGGACATCTGACAATGCAAAAACCTGTCAGAGTTCCCACTCCCAAAGTCAGTAAGATCAGTTTATGGCAATTGTACTTACCATTAGGTCCAAGGAAGAGAGTGGCTCCCCATCCAAGAGGAACTGTAATTAGAGACCCATTTGCAGTCAGATCCCATTTGGCTGGCACATACCCAGGACAACATCTGCTGACTCCTGTTCCCCTTCAGATCACCCTAGGGTTGGGATCCCTGGCACAAAACTGCAAAGACTGCCAGAAACAACCCTGCTCCTGCCTATCCATCACTCCTTTAGTTGTAGCTACCTGATCTAATAGCATATAAATCCAGAAGGGACCATTGTGGTTTTCCTGTTTACAGACTTTATGACTCCCAGAAACGTATCCAAGACAGTTTGCAGAAGAGAGACAATAGATTACTCTGCAACAACTCCTGAATTGTTTTGAGCTTTCACCTCAAAGCTTGTACCCTACTTCTAGCCTGAGTCTACCTAGCTTCCAGTAACTTGAGCTCAGTGAAAGTTTGTTCCAAGATGCAGTTTGAAGACAATGAATCCAGCCATTTGCCACTAACATGAAAGCTAGACCAGCTCTGGAACACCTCTGACCCTTAGCAAGCAAGTTTACTTTGGTAAATTGCCAGAACGCTGTCTTTGCTGGCTTCTTTATTTAAAATCAGATTACCAAGAACTGACCTAAGCACCAGCGTGCAAGGGAAACAGTGCTGATACCTAGCAGAGCAATGGGGAGAAAGAAAGAGGTGGCCACAGCTGCCAAAGGAGTATGTAATTAGGCAAGGTGGGCCAAGACGGCGAGTTCCTTCTTCGCAACATCCAGCTACATAGTCACTATCTAGCAGGAACAGAGTAAAGTTTTGGGACCATCAGTGAGCAAAACTGATGAAGTAGACAGTGAAGACCTATTAAGATCTGAGGTCTTGCAAACTTGAGATCAGTATTCAACTCTGTCTGCCCTGGCCAGCATACCACAAAAATTTAAGGATAAACCACTCTACCTAAAAACAAACAAACAAACAAACCCCCAAAAAACAACAAAATACCCACAAAACAATCACCACTGGAATAATTTTCAGATTTATGAAATTCTTTCCTGTCATTTGCCCCTAAATGTGAACACTATGCCTTCAACAGCAGGGGCAGAAGGATGTGGCTAATACTCACATTGGAGGAGCCTGCCCTGGGAGACAGATATACAAGGGTTGCAGATCGGTGGTTTTGATGGAACCATAATGGGTTTCCCTCTAAATGCAGCTGGGTGGGGGAAACAGAGAAGTTGTTATTAGAAGCAATATTCTATACCCTGACCTATTCTGCCTGCAGGCTCCAGGCTTTCTGTCTGGCTCAGAAAATATCTTTGCAGTGGAACGGTGGTCAAGCCAGGAGAGGACTAAGCTTTTACAATGCTTCCTGAAATTTGTTCAGCAAATAGAGAAGAAAATTAAAGTACTTCCTACTCATGCCCCTAAATCATTAGGAGCTTTTTCAGTACTGGCTCTGAGAAGTGCTGAGAGAACAGTCCTTTGCAGGCTATCTTCCTTCACAAGCACTATAGTGACTGCAGTTCTCCTCCTCCAGACTTCTCTGAACACACAAATCCACAACAGGATTAGGGGAGGATCTTTACTGACCTTGACAGTGTTAAAATTGGAAAGGGGGAGCAAGGAGGTGGGGATGAATATACGGAAAAAGGTTAGCTTGAGCAGAGGTTACTGAAAACGAATGCCAAAATACAGGTGTCTCTCTAAGGCTCCCCCATCAGCTTCCCACATTAAAAATAAATGCTCAAGAGCTGAGTCAATCTTTCAAAACTCTCTTATTACCACACAGTCTCCACCTTGCACCCCCTGACCATGACATCTCTAATCTACCAACACATCAGGCTTCATGCTTACTTTTTTTAAATAGTGCAGAGTGGACAATGGTGCCAGCTGGGTATGTTCCAGCAGCAGGTTATAGGCCACATCCAGGTGCTGCAGATTCACTAGCTGTTCAACCCCTGCAAACAAAGCAAGAAGCCATCTGCATGCTAGAAGATATAACTTAGGAACCTCCCACCTACCCCTCTCCCCCAAAACTGAACCCTAGTAAAAACAGCTGTGCCCAAGATTTCAAGTTCTGTCCCTCCTCGAGGAAGACAGAAAGGCCTCAGACTCACGAAATGCTCCTCCTTTGTGGGCTCACCATTAATGCTGTCAAGCTCATTGTTGCGCAGGATCAGAGTCACCAGCTTGGATCGGCTGAAGATGCCAAGGTTTGGCACCTTGGACAGGAAGTTATAAGCCAGATTGAGGTACTCTAGTTCTGCAAGGGTCTGTTCAGAAAGAAGAGCAGCACCACATCAGTTGGGACTGTAGCTCAAAGCCTGACCCTGAACTCAAGACAGGCCACTAGGCCCTACCATTTTTTCCATCCCACTAAGGTCAACCAACAAGTGAGTTTAAGATTTCTGCAGCAAGACGTTCACATTTGGAATGGTTTGTCTAGGGGTGCTCAGCATGATCTGCTTTACAAAATTTGCTACAAGCAGATTTCTGCTTCCTCATCAACTTCAATGGAGCACAGGAAGGGACTGGACCCTCTGCCTCAGCGAAAGGACTGAATTACCAAAGGAAGCCCTTTGTTAGCTTTCCAAAGACGGTAGTGAATGATACACTGTGAGCCCCACCAAGTCCATGAAAAGCTGTTTCATAGCCCCTCTTAAAAGAGGCAGATCTAGCCCAGCAGAGCATGGATTCCATTGCCATTCCCCACAGACACACATGCCACTGTGATGGACTACAACTTTTCTAAAGCAACTGACAGGAGATTTCTAAAAGCGAGAAGGAAACACTACTGGCAGTCTGAACAAATCGAACAGAAAGTCTCTACAGCGCCATGCCCAGCTACACAGTTCCCACATGCTGCACAGATTACAGCAAAGTTTTGGCCATAATGGAGCGCACACTGCATGTGTGACTGTATGTACAGCACACACTGTACATATCGCTGTATGTATCACTTGGCCACACCGGAGTGCCAAGTGATACATACAGGGATACATACAGCTAATTTTCCTGTCTCAGAGCAGATGAGGAACACCACCTTCTCTGTCTCAGTGGCACAGGGGCTCACAGACAGGACAACAGTTTCAATGCCGCAAGCACTAGGTCTAAATCACATCCCTGCTGGGCCATATCTCCAATTTCTTCTGTTGTACTTCACCTAGCAGGCACACGGTCAATGATTACAGCACTTTAGCAGTGTCCTCTCCATATAAGCAAACTCTGGTGCTCAGCTCAAGATACTCACCATTAAATAGCGCTCACAATCCTGGATCTTGTTGTGACTCAAATCCAAGACTCTCAGAGCATTCAGTAATTGCTGAAGGACAGAAAGATACTAGATGAGATCCTGCAAATGTCTCCATTGAGCATGGAAACCCTGTCCTGCTGGGAGAGGTCAGCAAAATTAAGACTGCCCACTTCCTCCCATCCAGACCTAGTAGCATCAGTAAAGGAATGCCCAATTCTTGGCTGAGATCATCTCCTCTCTTCCCCTCAGTCACACAGGAAGAACGCCCCACTCACCACTGAGTCATCCAAGGCAGTGATCGAGTTATAGCTGAAGTTCACAGTCTGCAATTCCAACCACGGGAGAGCAGAGCTCAGATCTCCACCACATGCTGAAATGATTTCCTAGGAAGAAATGAGGAGCCATTCCTTGGTGAGTACTAGCTGTTACAGTAACAGCAGATGAACACAGGAGAACAGCTAGTCTAGAACAAGGCTGGCATATTGTGCTTTACAGACCCAGCCTTGCCTAGAGTGGCAATGACTTTCATGTCACTAATTCAAGTATTCAGAGGTGGTGGGAATTCCACAGCTAGATGTTTAGAAAGAAGGGGAGATGCTTTTGCTTCCTATGCTCAAGTGGCAATAGTTAACATGTTACAATTCGTAGGCTCTGAACACTAAGCACAAAGATTCATGCTAACAAAACCTTTTTCAGACCTCCATCAAAGCAGAAGAAATACCACGCCCTGGCCAAACAACTGGTATTCTCACAGACAAAAGAAGCTCTCAAAGCACTCCCTACCAGCAGCCCCTGTTCCCCAGCAGGCAGCTGCTTCTGTGCCACAGACAGAAGCACTGAGCCCCATGGGTAGCACAGCCCATGCTACTCAGTTCTCCATGGCTGCAGCTTGCCTTCATGTCTCAGAAACCTGGGGGGCACCAGTGCAGACAGGACACTGGGGCACAGCATTCACTCTGACAATCAGCTCTTATTTAAGGCTGCTGAGGTACAATGAAATAAACCTCGATCAGCTGCAAGCCTTTGAATGTGGGAACAGCCAGACACAGAACAATCAGACCTAGCTGATACAAATATCGGCCAGAGCCAGAAATTCTCAAGCAGCTAAAAAGGAGACTACAGAGCACAGGTGTATCCAACCAGGGAATACTTCACCACTGTTCAAGTCAGGAGTAGGATCCCGGAACAGGGAAGGGAGAAAAAGCCATATACAGCATGGATTGATAAGATCGTTAACACTGTCTCCTACATCTTCCCTGTGTGAAGGACTGTAGGATCAAGACAGCCTTTCTCCTGCAGTTTTCCCCACAAGCTGTGTAGAGACACTCACCTCCAGTGTACTGATACATTTGCAACAGGTTAGAGATTCCAGCTGAGAATAGACATATCGCAGTCCCCGGAGGCAGTGTGGAGGGACAGACCTCAACTGCAGCAGTGATGAGAAAGTAAGGACAACATACATCAAAATACTACAGTGTAAGAGCAGCTGCCATCCCAGGCCCATGTCTGCAAGGGATCTCCTATTTCCCTGCTGGAGCCTCCCTCCCTAACACTCCAGCCTTTGCTCATACCCAGACTTCACCCCAAGCAAGTGTTGCAGGAGTTTAGATGTAGCCTTCTAGGGAAGCCACAAAAGCCCACCCAGTTTTTAGGAGTAAAGGCATTCTACAACCACAAAACTAACTCAAGAAAAGTCAAACACCAAGACTCAAAGCCAATTCTGTCTCCTATACTTACTTCCAGATGCCGGAGGGACTTGAAAGGGAAGATCTTCACAGAAGATTGCAAATCACAGTTTGGAACATGAACGAGCTAGAGAAATCAGAAAAGAAGTCCCACGTCAGGCTTGATTTGTGCTGCAGTACCGCCCTCCCAATGCACTGACTGCAGCACCTTGAACAGGCCCCCCCCTCCAGGTCAGGTGTTCACTACCAAGCTCTCCCCTGATGCTGGTATTGGCACTGTCTCCTGGCCCCATAGTGCAATAGAGGTCAAAGAGAAAAGCATGTTAGCTAGCACAAGACTACAGTCTGCCAGACCATAGAGCTCCTTTTCTTCTCCCCTGTCCACGTGGCTTCACTGCTTTCAGAAGCAGAGGGAGCTCTGACAGCTGGATTCCTCATCAGCCACCACTAACAAATCCACTAAATAAAGACAAATCTAACTGCTGGAGCTACGTTTACCAAGCAACTGAGCTGAACTAGCACACTGGTGGGAGGCGTGCATGTGCATTTCACTAGAACAGGCCAAATAAGGCAAATCACAAGCAGCTATAATGAAAAACAGAGCTAGTCTCCAAGACACTGTTAGCATGAGACTGAGGTACCTGCAAACCTCCTCTTTGCATTCTGTAGTGCAGCTACAGGCTTTCACCACAGGTTTGTTAGGCTGTATTCATGTACCACAAAGCAGCTTACTAAATCCACCTTCTTATGCTTTCTATGGATAGTCCCTAAACAGTATTTCAGACAAGTGAGTAATGAAGTAGTTAACGCTTCCATTGCAGACAGCAGAGTACAACTGGAGAGACCACCTCTGCCAGCTACATCCACGTTCATGCAGATGTGACTCATCAGGTGCAGAACAGACATCCCAAGGCCTCATCACCACTACAGCCCTGACAGCGATGAATCACTGCCCACTGCCTGCCAGCACTACTGCGACATGTTGAACAGGACCCTTTGTAGGTGAAGCTTGCACTGTGAAGCTCTGATGATGAGTTTTAGCAAAGTCTATTTAAGATGCTACCCTTGCTCTGTGTCCTGACCATCTCCTCTCCCTCCCCTGTCTTAAGAATCTGATCAGGCAGATATAAATTATTCGTTTCTCCAAGCAAATCAGTTACCACAATGGGTAGCTTCCCCGTCTTTACAGGCTTGTTACAAAAAGAGCCCATTTTCTGGTTAACACAAGCACTGATCACAACATCCTCCTGACTGCAGCGTCCCTCCCCGCCTTCTCCTGCCAGGGGATCCATGCTTCTCCACAGGCTCTGGGCCCCACTCCAACCTCCACCCTCAGCACACTGCTACAAAACCCTCCCAACAACATTCAGATAATCTCTCCAATCTGTCTTATACAGAAAACACTTTTAAAGACATCGCAGGTTGTAGTGCTCAGCCACACCACCTCCTGAGCACCACTGTGGAACCTAAGAACAGCTGCTAACTCCCCTTCCCCTTTCAGGCCCATTTCACCTCTACTACCCTCCTAGCAGTGCCCCAATGCCAAGTATAATCATGTGCAGCCTCGTAACACATGCCACCTTTCAAAAAGCCCTCTGAAGTATCTCTAGCTCCGTACTTTTATCTTTATTACAACCTTCTTAAAATTAACAAGGACACTTTACTAGCAATGTCCCATGCTGTGAAACAGATCAACTAGAACCACTGACTGGGCAGGAGCATGTAAAACTCAAATAAGAAGCAGGTCTGAGAGTAGTGGGTGTACACAACATCTAACAGCTCTCCTCAAATACCCCAGCTCCGCTGCACTGTGTGGATCAATTACCACTGAGGAAGCACTCAGCTGTGCTCAGCTGCCAGATACTGCCTGAATTGCTCAAGCATTTCAGTAAATACTCATTTTCCCAACCATGTCAACACCTTACCAAGGTCGGAGCATAATTAACCCCTGCTGCCCCTGTTTTTAACTCCGATAAACTTTCTGCTGAGTTGCATGGCTGATCCCAGATGAAGCAGCTACACAGTATTGTGCTGAACTATGACTCTATGCAACAGCCCTACGACAGCTATCCGACCCACGTAGCATGTCCGTAAGACGGGGTCAATGGGCACTAAAGGAGGCCACTCTGAAGCCGG
>NW_009633551.1:25481-25764 GCF_000690535.1 Cariama cristata
CCCGCCACTGGCCAGCCTTGCAGTACCCCTGGCATCTCACATCCCCGGCCATGGTAGGTACGGACCTTCAGGGAATGAGTCTTCTGAAGGACATCGAAGAGGAACTGTGCCTGGAGGATGGCGGCGGTTTCGGCAGGGTGCGAGGGCAGGGCCACGAAGCCCCGGTTCTGGTTACGGGAGCCCAGGTGCTGCTCGAAGACCTGCGTGAGGTGCTGCAGGGTGGGGGTGAGCAGTGTCAGCGTGCTGGAGCCGTCCAGGACGAGGTCCCCTGCAGGGAAGGGGA
>NW_009633552.1:0-4571 GCF_000690535.1 Cariama cristata
AGAAAAGAAAAGAAAAGAAAAGAAAAGGATGAGAGAATCTGGGAAGAATCATGTCATGGAAAAATCCAGAAACTATAAGGAAAGCGTAGGATGAGGTAAAATAAATGCAGCATTAATCTGATGCAAATTTGCTTGCAACCTCCTTGCATTATTCAGTTAGAGACCACCAGTAAAAAAGCTGTAGGTATTGTTCAGGGATTCCTTCCCGAGGATTAACCGCTTCCTGGGAGGAATACTGTTCCTTTCATTTCCAACAAGGACAGCATTCATATTTACAAAAAAAAAACCTCAAGGGCAGGAGATGAGAGGACACCTGGCAGCGGTTCTTATCCTGTAAGTGGTCTCCAAGCTAGAAATCAGATTTGAAGTAAACAAACCAACCTGAGCATGCTCATCCTGCCGTTCTCAAAAATGAGCAGTACGTACCGCTCCTAATTACAGTGACTTCTGCTTT
Source organism: Cariama cristata (assembly GCF_000690535.1). NCBI lineage: Eukaryota > Metazoa > Chordata > Aves > Cariamiformes > Cariamidae > Cariama > Cariama cristata. Next base: position 455 of record NW_009633552.1, read on the forward strand.
GTCCTTAATGAGCGACATCTGATAACGTCCCTTCCCCAAAACACTACTGACATTATCGACGTCATCAGAAGTCATTCCAATAGGGGCAGGCAATTAGTGATAACCACATTTCAAATAAGAAGGAAGTCTACCGCAAGAGTTAATATTCATCTGGAGAGTACGAATCGTTGCACTGTATTCAAATGAGTTTCCTTAATTAAACTGACACTGAAGGTAGTTCATATTTATAAAAGTACATCTCTTCCTCTGTTATCACAGGTTAAAGCAGTTCTCTGAACCTCTCTCTCTCCTTTCTTTATTAAAAGCTTGTAGGCTGAACCAAGTATGATTTTTTGCAGGCTTGCAGGTATCATTACAGGTGAGCTCACCCACGGGTTTTGGATGCTCGCAGAGGAAGAACTCACGCTTTAAAAAGCGGTAGCACTGCTCAGCCTGATGTAAGGAGGGACAGGTAGGAGTCTTGCCCTGCATCCATCGGCTGTTGCCTGTCAGAATATGATAGAAGATTCAGCATCGCATGCAACAGTGCACATCTACATTTAGCCTTGTTTCTCCATTTCAAAATCAGATCTAAAATTACATATGAAGAGATGAAATCAGGTATGAAAAGATAATATTGCTGTTAAGATGTAATTTTATAGCATGTATAAAAAGGGGCAGCTCTGGTATCAAATGGCTGTGCAGCCACACTTGCCTTTGGTTCTCAAAATACGGTGCTTATTAGGAAGAAGCTGTCTCATAACCAAATGAGAAGGCGAACCCAACTGTTTAAATCTGTAAACGCAGGACTTTCCTGCACAGTTTTATTAAATCGAAACAGTGAATAGCACTATCATCATCTGAGCTAACAGTTGTTTCCGCAGGGATTTGGGATTTTTTTAGTGTGTCCGAGATGTTAGCCCTCTAGCTAAACTGGTCTTACGTACTCAGCTCAGCCTGTCCTGAGTCTGGATGATTGAAAAAGGACTGTAATCCAGGATGAAATTGCAAGTCAGACCGAGGGCATCGGTGCCTGCGGTATCGTTACTGCCTCTTGCATTGTCTACCGGCATCGTTCAATCTCGCTTTGCTTTCTGCATTCAGTCCTTGTAGATAAAGCAAATACTGCCTCCAGCTTAGGCTCTGCTTTTTCAATTGCAGGTCTCAAAGCTGACAACAAATAGGAAGCAAGCTTTATTAACAAGAGTTTGCTGAAACCTTGGTGGAGCTATTCAAAGCCATTTTTCTGTGAAAGACTGTGTTTAAGATAGGAACCTGACATGTCAAAGAGCAAGCTTGCCTTCCTGCATCTAACACAAATGTCTCCGTTAACGTTTTAATAAATGTCACGCCTCAGTCACCTCCTGGGAAAGGATCAGGGTCCAGGCCAACAGCTTTTTTAGGGATTGCGGGAGAGAGCGCATTTTTACCAAGTAATAGAGTTTTCTTTCAATTCTGAAGATGAGTCTGGAGTGGTTCACGCCCTGAGTACATCATCATCCCTGGCTTCACATATCGTGTTAGATTTCTCTTTTTGCACAGATTCGCATCTATTTTCAAGTAATTGCCATTTCCTTTTCCAGTCCTTGAACACCAGCTCTTGTGTGAACTAATGTCAAATTCTGTTCTCCCTCCGTACGGTGTGTCCTACCGTACTTTTCTTAAATCAGCTCATCAGAGGCACTAGACACTGTTCACAGGTGACAAAGAGCCCCTTTCAAAGCCTCATCAATTTAATTTTACTTGCTAATTAGAATCAAAACTTTAATAAAATGCCAGCTAAGCTGAAAACGTTAACATAGGGAAGATATTCTTCTACTTGTTGAATTATTGGGGAATTCATAACTATGGCTACAGAGCTAACCGTAGATAGAAGAAGAGCACGGTTGACATCCCAGGTCAAGAATACATCCCTGTAGGAGCTGTGAGATGCACTGAGCTGCTCTGTGGGAATCTCTGGGATTTTCCAAATTGTCACCAGTCAGCAGAGGGCAACACAGGCACAAAAACATGGAAAAGCTTCACAGGCTCTTCACAAATGCGGAACCCAACCCCATACCTCCCTCCACTAACCTGAGCAGGACCAGGCTTCAACCTACTGCAGCCAAGGATGACATATTTTGGATAATTAAACCCTCTTTTCTCCAAACACAGCTGATACGCAAATGAAAGAGCACAAAATTAAGTAAACCAAGCACAGTCATCAAGGTCCCAGGAGAATAACTCAGAATTTCTATGTAATGACCACGTAGCGACTGACTACGGCAAAACCTGTGAGCTGGCTACACACATTTGAGATGTGAGTTCAGTACAGGGAAATGGGGTAGACTCTAAGCTGGAGAACTAAACAAATGGGAATTCTGGTGTGGCCTTGAAAAGAAGATTGTAAGAAAGCAATTTTCACTCTTGATGGCAATGGTACAAATATTGGACCACGTCCTGAGTGTGCATAATTCGGCACAATATGCCTTACACCTACATGGTACCCTGGCACCCAAGGGGTAGGTGGTATGGAGGGGCTTACTTCCACTCTGCACCCGGGTTCTCCCCCGTGGAGAGCGGACTTTGTGTCAGACTGGGATTCAGAAAGCAGACACGTACGCAGCGAGGATGCTCAGCAGAGCCGCAGGCCAGGTGGAAACAACAGATCGGAAATGTGGCAGGACAGAGGCATCCGCTGGACATTTCTGGCCTTTTTTTAAAAATAGTCACTGCCTGTGTGCCAAGTCTCTGAGAATATGAAAACCACATCAGCTTGGATCAAATGCCATTTACGCTCCTCTGACAATGACCAGAAGTAGATACCTAGAGATATGTTTAAGGTAAGGAAATGCCTGTAGAGATACTGCCCAGAACATCCTGCCAGCCCGTACCAACCTGCAGGGCAGGGACTGCCTGGACCGCACGGGCTGTGTTTGTGTTCCCCAGCCCTTCACCAACTTCTCTGATGACTCTTGAAACTCATGGAGACTTTTATCACCCTCCACCTCCTGTGGAAAGGAGTTCCCCAGAGCCCATACATGGTGTTTGAAGAGCTACCTTGGTTTTTGCCCTGAAACCTCATATCCGCTGGTTTCCTTCACGTGCTTGCACTGGAATAGATGGCAAAAACAATCCCGCTGTCCTTTGCCCTGGAGGTTGTCTTCCTCTCTCCTCCATCACCTCTTCTCCAGCTAGGAGAACTGCACTTTTTCTTTCTTGTAAGGAAGCAGCTCCATTCCTTTGACCACTTTTGACATCCTGCTCTGAACCTTTTCCAGTCCTAACCTAGCTCTCTTGAGAGGGAGTTGAACTTTCCACTTGTGTATTGCAGGGAATGACTGTGCACTGTACTAAAATAACAACTATAATTGAGGATTACGAAGTTACAACACTATTGCAGCTGCCTATCTGCCTTATCATGGTGCAGCAGAGATGGACAATAATTATTACACTCCTATAACTTACACTGATGACAATCAGAAGTCAAATGAAACTAATGAAAACCAGATGACAAAAATCATTCCTTTATTCCCCATCCTAGAGAGGAAAAGCCTCACAAGTGATCGTCCCCTTCCCAATTCTGTGACGCAGCATCCTCCCTGTTATTCTAATGGCATCTGTTCTGGTCTCATTCCCACAGTCGGAGTGGCAGTTTCAGGTTTCCAAGCCACGCGCAGCTTTCTTTTCTCATCATGAATTCTGCCTTTCCAGCATATCAGACATAATGTGGTTGCTATGGAACTGAGTTTGCCTTTTGCTGTTAAAAGATGACGGGCTTTCTAATTTAGGAGCGTGCTGCTCCATGGACAGTTCCTCCATCACCTGGCACACCAGAGGCAGCTGCTGTTCCCCCTTCGGGTCTTTATGACCCAATTTGTATTTCTTATATGGGTTTTGAGCAAACAACCACTCGCTGCCTTTTTTTTTTTTCTTCCCCCTTCTCTTTATGAAACACAATCAACCACTAAGGATCCTTGAAGAGACTTTTCCATTTTTGGAATGGGAAAAAGCACAAGTGTAAAATCTGTAGCTTTGGTTGTTACCCGTCTGCTCACTCTGGCTGCAAGCACTGATGCAAACCCTGTGGCAGCCTTTGGGTTTGCTACGTCCCCCCCCCCCCCCCCTCCCGGGTTACAGCCGCCTCCCCAAAAAGGAT
>NW_009633552.1:4602-5698 GCF_000690535.1 Cariama cristata
CCGGGGTACAGCAGTCTGCCACAAAATGATGCCAGTTTTTTGCACTAGAGTAGGAGGGATGCACGTTGTTGCAGGTGGATAGATAATTCCACAGGTTGCTTTCTTAGATCACAATTATCAGCTAGTATTGTTTGGCATCCAGGAACAACGTCTGCCTGTGTGTGAACGTATTGCCAAGACAGGGAGGCGTGTGGGGGCTCACACGGTTTACCAGAGCAAGCGCTGTGCTGTGAAACACGGACGCATGGGGCCAGCCCCTGAATGAATGCCTGGAGGAAATGAAAGCCTCTCCTCCACGTACGGAAGGTGTCTATTCTTCTGGCAGATAAGGAGCAGCCTGCAAAGGACCTAGGGCGCAGCAGGGATGCCTGCATCCCCTCCTTGCAGAGCTGTGACCGTGTCTGCGGGCAGGCACGCCGGCCACGGAGCTCCCAGCACGCCTGCGTGGACTCCAGCTGTGCGTTGCTCCACACGTACGAGGAGACCGGAGGAAGGATTTCCTCTGCTTGCTTCCCCACGGCACTTGCACGCAGCCCAAGGACAAATCACCAGGTTACAACTGTAAGAGACTGAGGAGTTTTTCGGTTTCCTGGATGCAACCTACCTCAGCCCCAAAAGAATTCACCGACTTCGAGCCGTGCACTTCCAAGCTCTGTAAAAAATATAAATCAGCTGCGTGTTTCATTTTGCTGTCCCTTATGGTGGGAGAAGTGAAGGTAGAAAAAGGCAGAAATTCTATAGATACATTATGAAGAGGCTGAAAAAAAATAGTAAAAGTCACAAATTTATTTTTTCCAACTGTTTGTCATCTCTCTCTGAGATGACACTGGATAGTTTCGAAACTGATCCATGTGTGTTATGTTGTTGACTGTCAGGAAAAACATAGCATCCCACTGGATCAAAGCAACAGGCCCCCTCATCAGAGGAAGACCAGACACAAGGGATTAAATCTTGCTTGTTACTGGAAACCCACCTATGAAATCAAAAGAGAACTGGAGGTTGTCAGAGGGCATATGCTCAAATTTTATGATCTTCCAGGATCAAAATAGACTCCAACCCAAACTGTGTAAAAACATAGAGTCATAGAATGGTTTGG
>NW_009633553.1:0-221 GCF_000690535.1 Cariama cristata
TTTTTTATTGTCTTTTATGGCAGTAGTCAAGTTAAGTTCTAGTTGGGCTTTGGCCTTTCTGATTTTCTCCCTGCATAGCCTCACGACATCTTTTTAGTCCTCCTGAGTTGCCTGCCCCTTTTTCCAAGGGTCATAAACTCTACTTTTTTTTCCCCTGAGTTCCACTCAAAGCTCTCTGTTCAGCCAGGCCAGTCTTTTTCCCTGTTGGCTCATCTTTTTGC
>NW_009633553.1:400-4894 GCF_000690535.1 Cariama cristata
AGCCCTTTCCCCTTCAAGGCTGCTTCCCAAGGGACTCTGTCAACTAGGCTCCTAAAGAGGCCAAAGTCTGCCTTCCAGAAGTCAAGGTAGCAGTTCTGCTGACCCTTCTCCTTACTTCTCTAAGAATCAAGAACTCTATCATTTCATGATCGCTGTGCCCAAGATGGCCTCTAGCCACTACATCACCCACAAGTCCTCCTCTGTCACAAACAGCAGGTTCAGTAGGGCAACTTCCCTAGTTGGTTCCCTCACCAGCTGTGTCAGGACGGTCTCTTCCACACACTCCAGGAACCTTCTAGACTGTTTCTTCTCTGCTGTGTTGTACTTCGAGCAGACATCTGGTAGGTTGACGTTCCCCATGAGAACAAGTGCTAGCGATCGTGAGATTTCTCCCAGTTGCTTATAGGATATTCTGTCTATCTCTTCATCCTATTGAGTGGTCTATAACAGACTCCCACCGTGATGTCTGCCTTGTGGGCCTTCCCCCTGATTCCTACCCATAAACATTCAACCCTATCATTAAGCTCTAGACAATTGAAACACTCCCTAACATACAGGGCCGCCCCACTGCCCTTCCTTCCCTGCCTATCCTTTCTGAAGAGTTTATAGCCGTCCGTTGCAGCACTCCAGTTGTGCGAGACATCCCACTGTTTCTCTGATGGCACCATCTGAGTGGACTTACAGTTTATGTAAAATCATGTTTTTACATGAAGTCCATACCCAGTGTAGTCCCGGTCTCTGGAAGTGACATTTAAGGGATATGCTGGAAGCAGGTATCGGTAGGATTTTATTCTGGCAGATGATCATTAAAAAAAAAGTAAAATAATCATTTAGCTTGTATTCTCTTGCTCAAGCATTTGCTAGATGCTTGCCCTGCCGGAGGCCTTTCTTGTAGATGTTTCCACTTGTTTGATACTGCAGTGTATCAGATAATATCAGTATATAGGGAAATTGCTCATGTTTGTATATGCAGATTAAATTACATCCTTTTCAGTGTTATAAGTAGTAGGTGGTGTTTGGTTTTTTTTTGTTACTGTGGCTCATATTGGAGTCACTTGTTACAGTATGCTGCGCAAGCTGATTAAAGATCCCACATTTGACAACAAAGAACTATTCTTAAGCCACATAGTTCATAGGTATGCTTTGTCTCCGAGTACTTCAAATATAGGGAACTATTCTAGGTTCCTTCCTTTTTTTTTTTTTTTTAATAAAGTGTTTCACTCTATATGAACCAAAAAGTACTTGAATTATTTATATATAGCACACATGAAATGTGAACCCTGAGGGTGAGAAGCACCTGATACGTAACATGTTGCATGATTAGAGGTGACAGACTCCAAAACAGCAAACTGTTATTCTTTCTTAGAAGACCTAACTTGGCCTTACCTAGGCTTAGGTTTTAAATGTTCCTTATTTCATGCCTCCATTGCTCAAAATATGATGTTATAAAAATATGTACGTGTAAAAATTGTTAAAATAGTGGCTGGAGCACAGGACCACAAAGCAGAGCATGTGGCTTCTATTTCTCTCTTTGCTGTTAACCTTTTGGAAGATGTATGCATTATTTTATTCATTTTAATTCAGTGTGATTGCGTGGGACCACAGTTGCAAGCCCAAGTTCTGTATCACTGTAGTCAGCAGACAGAAGTAGATGCTTCTCAGGGTGAAAGGGAGAAATTTCAGAGCACTTGAAATGATACCTAAAAACAAGTAGTGTGAGGTTTTCCTCGGGTGACCTGCCCATAGTCTCTTACCCTTACATTGCTTAAGCATTCCTAATTTATTAACTATGGAACAGGAGAATACTGTGGTACTGAAGATGAGAAGGATGTCCTGGTGGAAAATAAAACTTCACGCACATAATGTTGTTTCAATCAAGTTCTGTCATCACGTTGCTATTTTCTACTCTGGTATCCTTTGTATAATGTAAGAGGATTAAAAATATATATAGATGGGTAAAGCAAGTAAGGGGCTGATGTTTCTTGAACATTCATTAATTGTAGAACTTGCCAGATCACTTTGGCAGTGTGCACGCTTGAGTGCGCAACTTGGATTTCTCAGGTTGTTAGTAGATCAGTGACTAATAAACTAATGGCATTTCAGAATAGTTCTGTACTGGTTTTGAAGTTATATAAAAAGCCCTCATATATATCCCTTAAGGAGTTGTTTGAAAGTTTAATATCTGAGCTCAGCAGTTTGTATTCTCTTTCTGTTAAGTTTCGAAGGATATTCTCGTAATCTGATCTTTCCCTGAGCTATCGGTCTCCTTAAGTTCTCTTTGGTTACTGTATATATAAAAGCCTCCATTGAAATTACTTTTTTATGGCGTGGTGCCATGTCAAGAATCGTATCTTAGTTTCCCAACCTGAAGACCATCACAAGTTTCATGATCTGCTGGTTTCAATTAAGCATCTGAAAGAAACAGCAGTCCTACTGCTTGCTCCTTTTCCTTCATTTTACTTCCACATTTACATTGCCACACAGCAGACATTACCAGAGTAACCAAAACAAACAGTTAGTTTTAACAGTATCGTTTCCCCAGTCTAGCGTATTGTACAGTCACACAACTACTTAATGGAAGCACAAAAAAACCCCATGGCTTTGAGGGGCCAGAAGGGCAGGGCAGTGGTGTGGACCAGCTTAAATTTATCTGGTAAACCACTTTATAAATAAAAGGCAAGAGATTGCAGATGAACAGATCCACATGCAGTATAAAGCTATGAAGCAACAGGGGAGGGAACATTAAAGCAGTATTTAGGTAGCAGTCAGACTCAAAAAACAGGAAAAAAACAATTTTCTGTTTGCTTGTGCAATACTGGTCCAGTTCCTGTCTTGTATGCTGTAGGAGGTGGGAATTCCAGTGGAAAAAATACTAGGTAATTAAAGTTGGTGCATAACTTGTTCAAGTAGCCTCAGGTACTCTTATATTTGCGGCAGCCTAAAAATAGTGACTGCTATCAACTGTCTGTGTAATGTGTGGCTAGCTATGGTTTGAGTTACAGAGTGTACTTGGCTTTTCACCCCACAGAATTATCTTCCCGTGTCCCAGGCATCACTCTCTCCCAATCAGTGTTTTGCAGAATGGGTAGTTGATCGAGTTCCTCTTTTTGTGGATCGACAAATGGCTATTTCCTACATCCAGAAGCGCTGCAATATCATTCTATTATCAGCCTATGAAACCATAGAGATTTACCACAGGAATACTGTTGTTCACATGAGGTTGCTCTTCCTCATGATCTGAAGTTTTTTCTATGTTAATACCTGTAATTTTACATTAATGTTTTTTGATACGTGCGATAATTTACTGCCTCAGCTTATGAAAACAAGCATTAGCATTGGAGGCTGTAGTGCTTTTCATGAGCTATGTTGACTTGCCATTGTGATAATTACGAGCTCTCTGACGCTAGGTGCTTGGATGGCTGATGTTTGTAATTAGTTGGTTGAAGCTGAGATAGTTTTAAACAGTGAGCTGTTCCTGATTTGGTATAATATCACTGCATCCATGAATTAGATGAGAAGTCACAGGTTGAAAACAATAGCTGATATAACAGCTAGCAATTTTGAGAAAGCAGGTTTTTGTAAAGCTTTTGCAACGCCACCTCTTGAAAGCGGAATACTTAAGCGAGTTTGGTTGTTTTCAAGTCAGTCCTTCCTACTCGTTTGGTGATTGAGGATCAGGCCTTGATAAAGGCCATGAGCTGTGCAGGCTGGCAGCTGCAAACCATAGTCAATGAGATTAAGGAATACAGTGCTGAGAAAAGGACAACCAACGGTTACAGGTGAATAGGTAATAGGATAAAACATAGATCTACTGAAGATGGTGCCACAGCAACTTGGGTATCTCCCCTGAGTTAGATAACAGAGCTTTTGGACAAAGGAAAAATGGCAAACTTAATCTAGATTGAGGCAAAATATTTAATAAGATGCAATGTGGAAGTTGTCTGAACTGTGGAAGGGATTTTTATGTATATGTGTATATATATATAGCTCTTGTAGAGCTGTCTGAAGAGGACAGAGCATGAGTTGTACTGAAAAGATGCTTATGCTGCAGGACGTAACTCGGCATAACACTGCTGGTGTTTCTTCAGGAGCGATCCAAGGGCTGTTGAGTTTTAGCTGCCCTTGCACTCAGGACTGTTAGAGAGGCTGTCTCAGCAAGGCCCAGTATCGGTACCCGGTACAAGCAAGCGCCTGACTCGGACCCAGGGATGCGGGGATGGGAAGCGCGAGCGTGAGAAACCGGTGGAGAGACACGCCAGTGGATCGGGAACGCAGCTGCGTCCTGGAACAGCACGTACAATTCTGGGCTGTTCAGGCAAAGATACAGATGATTGTAGCTAATGCACTTGAGCTTATGGAAGGTTTCGGTTACCCATCTTGGACCTAGATCTGAAACGGGCTGGGAAGAGCTGCTCGGGCGGCACAAGAGGCGGAAAGCTTGTGCCAGGCTCCTGGCGGGGCAAGCGATTGCGTGTCCGGGCGGGGGGATTCGTG
>NW_009633554.1:0-238 GCF_000690535.1 Cariama cristata
GAGCAGCCCCTTCGGGTGCAGAAACACAATGCACAGCCTTCACGCAGGTCGTGCCATTTAATGGTGCGAAAGCAGAAAACCCTCCCCAGGTAATGCAGGCTCGGTTCCCAGCCACCTTACACAGCTCTTCACCCTACTGCAGCTTTTATTCCAACTAAAGTGTCCAGCCAAGGAGGGAGAGCAAAAGAGATTTTTTTTTTTTTCTAAGCTATGACCAGGACCCTAACTGCAGGGCGCA
>NW_009633554.1:361-602 GCF_000690535.1 Cariama cristata
TGTCCCAGGACCGGCCTTCCCCGTGCGTTTCTCCCAGGTGCTGAGGAGGGAGTTCAGATTGTCTGCCAGGGTTTGCCGATCGACTGGATGTGCTCCTTGGCCTTCATCCGCAAGGCGGCAATGCTGGTGTTGCGCGGGTCGGCCTCGTCCAAGGGGAACTTGTCCACAAAGGTGGCCCCGCACTGGTAGGGCGGCGGTGGCCCCATGGCCCCCAGGGGCTGCAGCGCATGGGGCACGGCCG
>NW_009633555.1:0-1685 GCF_000690535.1 Cariama cristata
AACCCAAGATCGGAGTATTTACGCTTGTGAACTCTCACAACTTCTGTTAGAGACAATGACGTTTAATTGATGTATTGCTATCAACAACAATAAAGACCGATTTTTCCCTAGCCCTGGCGATGCTGCTCGGCCCCCACCCTTTCCCCACCCCTCCCGGCCCCCAGCGAAGGAGAGGAAAACAAACAATAAATAATCAAGCGGTCCTAGATGAAATACCAGGCGCCGCTTTATACACTGGCGAGTGAGAAGAGAAACGAAAAAAAAAAAGTTATAAAACTTAATATCTCCAGATTAATTTCTTTTTCTTTAAATCATCGTTTTTCTTCTGGTTGTTGCTGTTGTTGCTTTTTAATTACCAGTCCACGGCCGCCTTTTTTCCAGCCACGAAGCAAAGGTACTGCGCATCTGGGGAAATTTGTCTTAAGCTTAATCGACAAATGTATAATGAATTTGTAAACGCGAATGATTTTGGGAGAGCCGCTAGATTAGAAACCGTGGGAAGCTAATGGAGTGATTGATACAGTTAGAAATACAGACACAGACGCGTAAAGAGACCCGCGTGGGTATTTTGTGTGCAATCTACGTGTGCCTAGCTATAAGTAACGTCTGCGTTTCTATACGTTCAGGTTCGGTTTCTTTCCCACTGTCTCAGGGTGAGGAGGGTGACAGCCTGCGCCGAGTGTATCCATCTCTGCCGAAACATGTCTTTAAATATTCAGTGAAAAATAATGTCATGTGAAGTACCACCTAAAGCAACATTATTATCTTCATTCTTCAACATCATCCCCGCTGATAGCTTCGTTTGTCTTTTTCTCAAAATCTACTGTACCAAATGCTGCGGGGAGGGAGGGGGCTCGCCCTGTGCAGAAATGAAAAGAAGCGTCAGTGACCGCTTTGCAACGCTGACTAAATACTGGAGTGGCACCTGGGAGGCTTTTTCGGCTCGTATGCGTGCGTTTGGTTGGGTTTTGCCGCTGTTGCCTTTTTTCACCCTTCGTGCTAAACGTTTTACAGTCTCTTTCGTTTAATAATGAGAAGAAAACGCGAGCGAGCCGGTTCCTTGAATGGGAAGATTTCTGCCTCTCTCCCTTCTCCTCTCGCTCGCTCTCTAGGTTTTACCGGCTCATTTGAAATTGAAATGAGTTGTATCTGATCAGCCTCTTGCTTTTACAGAGAGTTTGTTAATATTAATACGGGAAAAAGGAGTAGCTTCCATAGAAGAGCAAATAATCCGGCGGGGGGAGTGGGAGGAGAGAGCACTAGATGGGTCAGGGTGGAGGAAAAGAAACCGCTTGCGCTCCCGCTTCTCCCAGCTCAGCCGGTTTTACAGAGTAACTTTTCGTGAAAAAAAAGAGTGACACGCGAGGGGGGGCGGAGAGCAGGGAGCGTCTGAGCGCAGGGAAGCACACGCCATTTAGCCACAGTGTACGTGTATCGCTAGATATACGAGACATTAAAAACAGCTTTGCCTATAGCCTCTTCGCAACTATACTTTTTATTTCAAGATCGTGAAGTTTGTTTGAAAGAGGTTCCTCCTTTGGAAGTAGCACCCGGGCGAAAAAGTTTGATGCATGATGTATTATTACACAGGATGAGTACAGTGCCCGCACGGTCCTGGTGCTGTAAATACTCGGGACGAGGCACCCACAGCGACCCGGGGGAGCGCAGGGGCAAACCGGCGGCGG
>NW_009633556.1:0-2955 GCF_000690535.1 Cariama cristata
GGCAGGGACGGAGAAGGAAAAAGCTGCCACTCGTCCCGTCGTGGCTTTGGGGGTTTGTTTGATCTGTCTGTGCTTCGAGAGTGCAGTGACCAGGGGAGGCGTGTGATGGCCATTGCCGTGGCACCCTGTGCTTACCCTGCCTGCGTCCAGAGAGACCTGGCTTAGATGCGTTACAACGCGCAGAGCCTACACCAGAGGTGGCACTGAGAGCTGCAGATTAATTTCTCATATTTTGTAATCCACATAAACATTCCACATCTAGTTCGCGTGGTGCAAAGCTTTACACCCTGAATACACGCCGCATGAGGAGGCACCTGCTTTGGTTGTTTTTCAGCTTGCAAAATGCCAGTGCGCTTCATGCCCCCTGGCTCCTGGAGATGGGGATGAAGCATCAAGGCTGAACCCTCCGTTTCTCTGCATTTGCTCCAGTCACGCCATGTGCAGTGAACCACCACACCGACAAATTTCTGGTGATGAGTCGGCGAAGCCCTGAGGGGCCCTACAGCCAGGAAGGGGGCCAGGGGCCCGCTGCTGCCTCTGCCAAAGTCTCTCTCCTCTCCACCATTTGTTTTCTGACACTGTGGCTTCTGCTGACCACCAGCCACAGAGATGAAGGGTTTCTTAGTAATGAAGGCTCCTGAGTTCAATACTGTGTAGTTGTTAAATGTATCTCCGCTGAGATGTTCAAAAAAATGGCGATGGATTTTTAACTTCATGTAGGCTAAAGGAACTGATTTTTAGAAAATATCGCCAGAAACTTGTCTGATGGTCAACTCTGACAAAATCTGGGAAATGCCTCAGACTCCATACTCAAAATTAATCCCCTAGCTCTATCAACAAATGTGCCCTAGTATCAAGAAAACCGTTTCTGTATTTATTGTGTTGCTTCCTCTGAACTGGAATAAACTACTAATTCTTAATACAATCTAGGGTGTAATTACATATAATGACTTTGACAGCTAAAAGGCCTCAACTGGAATTCAAATGGTGGTCTAGAGAGACTGTACGCCTAATTTTTCTTCCCTCAGAAGTGTTTTTTTATCTTCTGTGTCACTGAATTCTTTAGGTCTTGTATAAAATATCTGTGCTTCCAGCTAATTTTACAATGCCAGTGTCTGTATTATCTGAACACTTCCAAAAACATTTATGTATTTATTCTTACAGTATTCATATGAGTAGGGAACTATTACTCTTGTTTTACAAGTAAAGGAATGAATGCAGAATGGTTATGTGCCAGATCCATAAAGGATTTAGTACACGCCTGTTCTGCACGTTACAGGGTAACACTGAAAGAGCTGAGGTAAAATGAGAAATTAGCTTGCAGAGTTCTCTGCTGCTGGATTGCTGAGCTAGCTGCAATGCCTAATGTGGGATGCAGACAGAACTTTTAAGCATATAAATCCAAAATTGTGATCCTTTTAAAAGCTCTGTCAGCTGCCACCTAACGCTGAAGGAACTGAAATTTGAGAAATGTGTGTTTGAAGTGTTTGGGAGAGGTTCGGACTTCTAGCTGGGTTCTGGACACCTAGCTCTGTGCTCCTGCACCTGCTCACAGCTTTCTGTCTCGGCAGGAGACGGGACCTCACAGGCACTCGGTCCGGTTACTGTCCTCAGCGATAGCTCTGATCTCTTTCCTAGCTAGATTTAGGCAGCTCCCTGGTTATGCTGGTTTGCTTCCTAAGACATGCAGCTCTCCACCTGCATTGTAAGAGGAGACTGGATCCTGAAATTATGTTGCCTGCTGCCTTTTTGGACGTAGTCTTGCATGGCTTGCCTGAAATCATAAACGCCGTGTACTGCCAAGCTCAAAACCGATCCTTCCACTGCATTCCTCTGCTCTTACTGTGGAGGAGAAAACCATCCACACTCACCAAGAGATGGGAATTATTATTACAGTATCCTGTTATGCCAGGTACTGTTATAGTTGGAAACAGAAATGTTTTCAGTATTAAGCTTTTTCTCCTTGGTAACTAAAACAGTGGTTTTGAAAGCTGTTTTCTAATGCCAAGGAGCTCGATCACTTAATTCAAAGTTTGAAGTGTTTTGCTAATAAAGCAGCAAATGCTTTAAAAAGGGAATAGTCCTGTGAAATCTCTTTTCTGGATCTGTCATGTTCTGCTCGTGTGCCACAAGAACCAACCGGAAAGGTAGTGATCCAAATCTCACATAATAAGGGTAAATGCAAGGTGTTTTGAGAGGGCTATTTAAAAGTGCAGAAAACTCACCATAAGCTTTTTGTAGGTAACACAGCTAGTTCTACATATTACCAAATGAAAATGAAATAAAAAATTAACAAATACCCTTTTTTGCTCAGTTTCCTATTAAAAAACCTTCGTCTTTTATTATGACAACCATCAGTCAGTTCAATAATAATTCAGTCAGAACTACTGTTCAGGGAAGTGGTACCTGCCAAGGAAGAACACAGTAATTTAATTTACAGCTTACCAGTATAGCAAAGCATGGAAGTCTGTGTCCTGTGCATGAGATAACGGGGCATATAGAGATATTTGGGCTCATCACCTAATAGAATCTAGAACCTATTTTAGCTCAGTAATGTTGGGGGGTTAGTTTAGTAATGTAACAATGGTGGCATCCTTCAAGTGGGTAGGAGATAGGAGAAAAGAACTCTGGGGCAGTCGTGGCGCAAGGAAAAATGTACGCCTGTAGGGTCTGTGTATGCTGTGAATGAATAAAGTGATAATTTGTCTTCTGTGTGAACCAAATGATTCATTTGCTTGTTAAGATGCACTTTACCACCATGCAAGAGTATGGACAAACTTCATTTTATGTATGGAAAATATACAGATACTATTAATTTGTGTAGCGATGGAAAAGATGAGTCTCAGAAGATAAATTAGTGGGTAAAAAACAGAGGAAATTCAAGAAATTTGAATCATGCAACTTAAGGACTTTGTGCTTTAATGTAGCTGCCTCTGAGCCTGATCTTACTCGGCA
>NW_009633556.1:3025-10992 GCF_000690535.1 Cariama cristata
TTTATTAATGTTGGAACTTCAGATATTTTCTTACATTAAGTTTATATTTTCTTACATTAAGTTTAAAATTTCCCAACATGAAAGAAAAATAGGTAAGAAAATAGATGAATAAATTTGATTTAAGGGAATTACTATGAGAGCTAATATATAAAGGAGAACATTTTAACATGCTTTTAAGTTTTATCACAGCATCACCACAAATAAGAAACACCAAGTAAAAATTTTGTAAGTCATCTTGACAAATTTTGAGGTTTTTTCCTTGTAATTTTCACTAGCACAAACTATTATATATCGGAACATACATAGCAAAGCAGTAACATTTTGAATTTCTAATTCAGCATTAGTATTTACAGTCAATTTAAAACAAATTCCCTCTTTCTGACTCCTAAACCAAAGGACAAGAGCTGACCATAGCCAGAGGAGTTTTTTATCCTTAAGCTGTAAATCTTCCTGGCTATTGACACTCATAAATGGAGAAGATGCCAGAATTACATCATTCAGCATGCCATGAAAAAAGGCAAAGAGGAGACACTTTCAGAAAGGTGGGGAAAACAAGAAATATAAATCAACTTGATGAATTGACAACGTTAACAATCCTTAAGCAAGTCAAACAGCACTTCCTCTACGGCTTCCTCTAAACTGTATCCTGAGAGCCTCCTAGGACTGATTTTAAAATGTCAGTGAAGTGAACAAACACCACAGATCCAAGTTTCTGAGTTCATACGGTAAGGTAATATGTGCTTCAATCTTACTATTTACTAGCTGAATATATACAAACTCAAAACTGCTGCCCCAAAGACAGCTCTCAGTGTGCTTAATTAAGAATTTTTGTACAGTCTTGAGTGGATCCTGTGGGCATTAATTAAATGTAAGAATACATTAATACTAATATGTTGCAGAAGCTTAAATTTGGTGCTGGAAGGTGTTATTTCCTGTAGCTGAAGTGAACAAATTTGCAGTAAGGAGTAGGCTTTGCCGGGGGCGGGTGAGGAGCTGAGGAGGGGGCGTCAGATGGGGGCACAGCCCGTCTGCCTGCGGGCCTCCTTGTCCTCCTGGTGGGCACCAAGAACAGGGCCAGCCCTGCTGGGAGATGGGCCGTCAGGCTCTGCCGTCCCAGTCCTGCGTGACAGTGGTGCTGGGCACGGGAGGGAGCAATGTGGGCAAGTTACCGGCTGACCTAATACCACAGTCCTCATCCGATTTCTCTTCCACGCCTCGGGTAGCGTGAATGCGCCGCTCTCCTTAAGCAGCCCTGCAGGGCTCAGCAGTCTCATGCGTGTTTGTAGCAAGCAGCAATATCCCTCTAAGGGCAGAGCAGAAGAAATAAATGTCTTGTCCACGTGCCTGCTGAGATAAGTACTTCTTTCTTGCACAAGAAACGAGGGCAAGAAGCGGCGGGACCAGAAAGAGCCCCTTTGCTGGGGCAGGAGACGTGCCAGTGTGCCCCAACCATCGGCTGTAGGGGAAGCGGATGGGGAAGAGCCAGAGGGAGGGCTCAGGGCCAGGGGTCTGCAGCTGAGCAGGTCCCATCCTATGGGCTTCCTTCAAGGGTGGTGGGGGACACGGCAGGCAGCTGTATGCCTGTAGGCCTGCGGCTGAGAGGGGTCGGATGTTCCCTCCTGCACTCACCTCTCCAGCCCCCAGCCCAGTTCTCATCTCCTTACGGCTGCAGTAGTGTGTCTTATACATTTGGGGTCTTTTTTGACTGACTTGAAATAAATTGTACTGAAGTTAAGGGAATTGCAGCGCTCTCCCCAGGCTGAAGTCTGCTCTCAAAATGTTTTTTTAACACTCTCCTGACATCCTGACCATTTAAAAATCTTCTCATTTCTGAGCCACGTGTCTGTCTCACAAAGAATTCTCCTGTGCTTTCCCCCAATCCTTATTTATTAACATTGTTCCTTTTTCCAGGTTCTGTCCTTGTGTTCAGCTACGTCTCATTATTTTGGCGATGTTTCTGAGATGATTTTGTCAGGACAATCACTTGGAGGGGACGTGGAGAGGAAATGATCTCTTTGTAGGGCAGCATGTTTTATTCATGGATACAGTGGTTTGTGTTTCTACCCTTAAAAAGAAAGGTAAACCGTAGTGGAAACAGGGACTAGTTATCATACCCGCCAGGGCAAAATGATGGTGACAGCTTGTCAGCGGTAGCTAATCCATTCTTGCTTCAGCAGAGGCAGAAATTACTTCTAAGCTGTTCCTTGAGCAAGGCGTCTCCTCATACCCAGGAAAATAAGAAGTGTTTCTTGTCTCAGTATTAGAAATGAGAATATCAAAACACAGGGAGCTGATGTAATTCACCTACGCTTTGCTTTGTAAAAGCAAAACAAAGGACTTACCCCCTCATTCATGCACAAGCTAATTGTCCAATTTGAAAGACCTTATTCCTGATTTTAACCATATTGCTATCTGGTATTCACACACCGAAACATTTGTTTTACATGATGCTCAGAAGGTATGCTGCCAGGTCCTGCTGCAATTAGGGTAGGTTTGTGAGGTGTCAAACTTCAACATTAATTTTTCTAGGTATTCCAGCCCTTCTCCTGCCTTGACTTCTCAGAAGCTTAGTGTCAATGTGTACCTTGTTATTTGTCATTTAACTCTTCATTTTCCTTACAAACTGTTCCAGGCTGCTTGGCCAACCTTTATGAGTTTCCACACTGCCAGCTAGCTGCTGTTTTACCTGTCCAACCAATCGCTGTCACGCTCCAAGTCACTGGTTAGAAAAGTAGCATCCATATCGAAAGGACAGGGCATGTCTGGATGAGCTACAGCGAACACCACCATTGCAGCAGTAACGCACATCGGTGTTGGCAGCAGCCTCCTCAGCTGCGTTTTTATTCTACCAGAGTCATAAGCACAACAAACATGAAACAGCTCAACTGGGAATCAAAATAAATTCATTAGCGGGCCAAGAATGCCTTGACTACATACCCTGCTACAAAAATCTGAATTAGATGCTTGCTTGTTCTCTGAACGCTAAAGTACTGATTACTTCATCCAGTTCTTCTTCAGCCTGGGGCTTCTTTTTGGAGGCAGAAGCAGACTAGGAGAGCAGTGGTAGAAAATGGATACCACAATAGCAGGTATCCCTCAGCAAGCGCAGAGCTGTGTGCTCTGAACCTGCCCCATGAGATGGCCTGGGGAGTTTCTCTGCAGATGCTTTTGGTTATGCAGCCTCAGCCGCACCCTGACCTACCAAGCAGTCTCAATTTCTGCCCTGTTTGTTTGATTTTAGAAGGAAAATTTCAAAGTCGGGAGGAAGTTTTCTCATGGATAGATAATGAAAATGGAGTTAAGAAGGATTCTGTCTTTCCTAGGGTGTCTGTTTGGGATAGAAACATTAGTGGATGATTTACACATCTCTCCCGCCTTGCCACTTCCTTGGCAGTATGGCTACCAAATGAGAGAAATAATGTTTTGAAAGCACAAGCCAAGCAGAAAATGCCTCATAATAATCTGAACTGTGATTCTAATTACCATGACATTGTTACACACTAGGGCTGTTACATAAGATTTAAAAAGAATATACAATACATCATTACAATCTGCATGAATGAGTGTTAATGGACTGCAGCTTCAGAAAAAAAAGTTAATTAAAACAAGGCTGTGATTTTGCCTGCAAATAGTATGACTCCTTCCATGGAAACTGTTCATGTTAAAAGCCAGCAGCAGAAGGGTTCATCTCACTGCGCTTTAAATGCATACAGTCTAGATGTCTATACACAAGCTATTTATCTCAGGTTAATTTTATAGTCAGTGGAGCAAGTTATGCGTTTGTGGGGTGCATCTCATACTAAAGTAGGTGTCCAAGGCATAAGCTAAATCACAATCTAAAAGCTACTCTTTCTTTCCATTAACTGTAAAGGGAATCAAGAGGACTAGCTCAGCTGCAGTGAGACAATGTCTATGTTTAGTTAGATGAATTCTCCCTAGAGTAGTATCTCCTGTCCTTGCTTGAGCCTTGCTACAGCCACTGAAAATGGGAAAGAGGAAACAATGCTTTTAGCAAATCTCTCTTGGGGAATGAGTCATTATGTTCTCAACACAAAGCTCCTGAGAGTCTTGTTTGTTCACCCGGGTGGTGTTCTTCCTTTCTCTCACCATTGTAAAGAAGTGATATTTGCAAGTTTTTATACATCTACTAATTGGTGAGTTAAGGAAATAATCATACCCCCTTTGCTCATGTATATATTTTGCAGTCACTAGACTTTTAAGAGTGTCTTTGAAGAAAGTTCTTCACTGGGGTGAAGTGCCACCATGCTGTTCCAGCTGGGAACTTGTGAAATATTTATGTTCCTAACAAGATGATCAGCTTGAAAAAGAGCAATGGAGCCCTGACTAGTGAAGGAGATCTTTTATATCAGCCATAACTGTGGCCCACTTACAGGAAAATTGCTATCCACCGAAATAGGACACCTGGGAAAAAAAAATGGTGAAGATAATGAAGTGCTGTAAAAGACTGCTTGGGTAGATTATGGAGTCTTTGTCACTGAGGGGTATTAAGAATGACAAAATATGAATGATTACATTAGGAGATGGATTTCATGTTTCTATGACTTCCTATATTATTTGTATGAAAAAGAAGAAAACAACTCACCGTCTGAGATGACTGCAGTTGCTTTGCCTTCCAGTGTTCACCTCTGAATTACCTACCTTGGATGTGTGTAGGCATGATAAAACCATAAAATGCAAACTGTAGCTTTGTAACACTCAAGACAGGATACAAGAGGAAAGGAGGATAAACCATATGTAATTAACTTAATACAAAACACTGAATTAATTATTTTTATTTCACACTGAAATCACATGGAGTTTTGTGGGGTGAGCTGCATGCTGATCAACACAAATATGGCACTGCTGGTGCAGATGGCCAGAGGATGAACCCTGATGGTCATTCCATGGGTACTGAAGAAGCTCAGCAACTGTGAGGCCCATGCTGTCCCCTCTTCTTTCACACTTGTTCACTGGAGAAAAGATGGGAAGAAAAAATAGAAAGCAAAGGGAAAAGATGGTAGAGTGCATCACTTCTAGGGATGATGCATTTCTACTTATGCCATATATAAGATTAGGCAGCAAGGCTGGTGTAAAGAGTTGCTTGTCTTGTCCAGACATATTGTCTCATCCCTGAGAACACAGCATATCCTCAACTGTGCTGGTACAACTGTTTGCTGATTCTCAACCAGTAAATACAGGTAGGTGAAAATTAACCCAAAAAGAGCTTTAGGAAAGGAGGATCATTTTGTCCAGCTCAGGGCCAGGGATCTAGTCTCTCGGTTAAGTTAACCATATTGAAGGAGCAATACATTGTGGCCAGGGATAGGAAAAAATGGCTAAGGATTTCCTTACATGTGGAATGATGAATCCCTTCTGTAGTGGAGCTGCAGCTGGATGGTGTGACTATTCTTTTCTTGAACTTTAATTTTATACACACTTCAGTTTTGGAATTAGTCTGCATTTTAGTTTTGCTGAGCCTCCTTTGCAGATTATTTTAGTATTTAAAAAGAAAATACTTGTTTGCTTTTGGCACAGCTGACTGTGGGCTTGTTTAGCTTTCTTTATCATATATTTTGCCAGTTTAATAAAATTCAGTGTTTGTTGAACAATTTATTGCTGTAAATGCAATTGCAATGAAACAGAAAGCCTCAAGACATTACTGAAATATTACAAACCACCAAGCAATATGTACAAGCCTCAGAAATAGTGTTCCATGATCTCAAAATTGCAGGCAGAAAAAGCTCCAATTAAATCAATACTTAATTCAGCAGAAAAATCAATGTTTTTATACAGTACCAGATTTAGAATTTATCAGGGCTAACATCTGCCCTACAGATCAGCATCTATTTCAGTGCAGTATTGCAACAGTAGGAGCACTTCCAGTCTGCAGTATAGCACATGAGTTAGCAGGTGATTTCTTGAAAGGATAACTATGTGTGGCATGAATGTGAACACATACATACTCAGAGTGCCATATGGGCTATATTTATTTGGTGTATATATGCAGAGGAGAAAGAAGTATGTGTGTTACATTTCATATAATAAAACAGGTGGTGTTGCTTTTTGTAAAACACTTTTTGTCATTCTCATGCTTTTCTGTGAAGGCAGAAAAGTAAGCAGGAAAAAATGTGAAGAATTTCAATAAGAAAAGGTGCTATAAAAATGCTATTGACCATAAAGTGATCCTGAAAAATTTTTAATTATCATACACTAAAGCTCCAGTGTGACTTTCCTAATTTCCCTAGTCTCTTGAACTAGGACCTGCATTGCCTTTGGGAGCCCTTTCCAGATTTTCAGATCAGCTAATGAGTTCATCAGTATCCAGATATTAAGAATAAAAAAAAATACCTCCAGTTTCCCATATGTTGCAAAAAGGTAAAGCAGGTCATCATCATATGTATAGTATTTATAATATTGGCATTCAAGTGACTCTGGAAACAATGCCGCCTTGCCTCCAGCCTTCCCAGTGAATAATCCACCACCATTCTGCAGCCATTACAGGTGGTAATAGTATGCACTAGGTGGATGCACTTTGTGTATATTTGGCTTCTTAAGTCCTGGCAGGAGAAGCTAGATGGAATTCCTCAAAATAACAGGAGGCACCTGCACCCTATTGAGAATGGTATTAATGGGAGAGAATAAAGAACTCAGCTTGTCCAAGGGTCTGTGTGTCTTAGCTGCTCCAAACACAGATGTTGTATATCTTGCCAATGCCTCCCAGGATGATGCTCATAAGCTTGCTCCATGGTCCTCAGGGCTCTTAAGGAACCTCTTATGGTTTACTTATTCACTGGCTGCTTTGGTGAAAGAACAAATAATGAGTATATTTGTACCATCTATGACTTTACTGCAGTTTGTAAACCCCGTTCTCTGAAAGCCAGACTCTAGTATTTATCCTTCAGAGGTTAACAATTTCTAAAACAGCATCACAAATCTGTATTAACACACACAAAGGTTTTTCAAGAACAGATGCTAGTCTTGACTGGCTTGCAGATCATGATCTTCTGCTGGCATAAGCCCTCTAATTTGTGTGATTTGACAGTAGAGTGATGGGTAGACTTTGTAGCTTGACTGAGGGATAGGAGATCATTTGGGGCAACGGATTTTCCAGATCTCTCACATTTTGTCACTGTCCTCCAGATCTTCTGGCCTTGAACATCTTGGAAAATTTGCGAAAGTCAATCAGCTTCTCTCTGACCATCTGCCTGCCTCACAAACATTTGTTCCACATTCTAAGAAATTCTTCTGATGGATCTGTGGTTGTTGCTTCATACCACATGACTAGTTTTTGTCCTTTGATTTACAGTACTTCTTTGAATATTTTCTTTAAGATGATACAAATCATTTCACGTCAATTGTAACAGGAACCTTGCCATGGCACGCCCAAAGTGAAGAATGGTTTGTGGACTTTTTCTGGTCCTACAAAGATCCTTTTGCCTGCTGGCCTACTCTTCCGAGGCCTGAAACTAGCACTGCACTTACCTTTCAGTTCCACCCTTCTGTTCTCTGCCATTGCACATCTATTAATCTTTAACAAGGGCTCCTCTGTAAGGCAGACCTGCCTTTTCTTAGTATGGATCTTAAGTCCCATTTTTTCTATTCTCCTAGCTTTCTGAGTATCATTCCACCTTTTCTTCTTTCTGATGATCTCCTAAATATCATCCTGATTTCTACTTAAGCTGTGACCACTGGCTATCTTCATCATATTTCTTCTCTACTTCTTGATACAGAATCTCCTTTCTCTTCCATATTTTTTTTCTCCTTTTCATTCTACCATGAAGGAAATAGAGTAATAATTCTCCTTTTTCTTCTGTGTTGTCCTCCTGGTCATATGATGGGTTAGTTGCTGTTACCACTCACAGGTCAGTTTTTCAGGTCTTAGAATCATAGAATCATAGAATCATTTGGGCTGGAAGGGACCTTCAGAGGTCATCTAGTCCAGCCCCCCTGCAGTGAGCAGGGACATC
>NW_009633556.1:11142-22323 GCF_000690535.1 Cariama cristata
TCTTTTAGTTTAAAACCATTGCCCCTTGTCCTGTCACAGCAGGCCCTGTTAAAAAGTCTGTCTCCATCAATGTCCCCATTGACGTCTTCTCATCAATATGTATCTGCAAATCTTGTTTTTCCTCTCTTCTTTTCCATTATGTGGCTCTCTCAACTTCACTGTGGATTCCAGGCACATTTCTGGACTGTCTCTTCCCTGGGGCTTATCAGATGACCCGATATGGCATAAAGTCCTGTTGAATGCTCAGTGGTAACATTCATCCCATAACAGTTGTGTGCAGATAATTCATTATCTCTGTAATTTTCCAGATCTCTTCCACTTCTCTAGCAGCTACTGTCTTCTCTTCTCTATCTTACCAGTAAAAAACCCTCCACAACAACCACAAAAACCGGAACCTCTCCTAACCTTTCCTTCCTTCTATTGTCTGCCTGCCATTGTCCTTAGTTAAAGGACTCAGGTATTGGGAAATTATTCTTAAGCTTCCTTGATTCAGAAGAAATATTTTGCTTTGGAACTAAAACAATTGACAATGGCAAATCTAAAAGATGCATAGCTTTTCCTTCCACAAAAACGTTAACAGTGATAACCATACTGGTTGAGGATAAAAATGGACCACTGATAATCTGAATTTCCAGATATTCCAGACTAGATATTTTCACACACCTGCTACTTTTGTTTTGTGCCCTAAGTAATAAAAAATTAGTTACATTAATACCATTGTGAGAAGATCAAGCAAATATACAACCAAGGCCTACCTAGGTTTTAATGAGATTGCGCTGGAAGTATGAGTTAAAAATGCATTATTTTTCTTTAAGTCCAATGATGAGTTCTATTGTCTTTTTTTAACTAAATATTTCCTCTGCATTTCTTTTTTAGTACTCATTTGCTGTTCCATGGAACTGAAACTTTGGAAAAGGCAGCAGTGAATGTAAAAATGCATGATGTGTCCCTTAGAGATGGGTAAGTAGAACACTGGTGTAGGATCTGTAAAAATTAACATCTTTGAAGGATACCACAATGAATTGCATATGGTTATTTTTAAAATTTCTGTTTCATTCATCTCCAGGTCTTAAATCTTAATATCTCTAGATGATTGTGAGTGGCTATGCATCCAGACTTACCAGGGAACCCAAACACTTCTATAAGCACATAAAATAATCAACTGCCTTTTGTCTAACTACAACTTTTCTCAAAAGGACCAAAGTATAAGGGAAATTATAATCTCAAGCTGTACTCCAGACCTGCCTCAAACACAGCTTTGATGTCAACAGCTCTTCCTTGCAAAACAATTGCTTCTCTTCCAGCTTCTGAAAGTAAGCCACAGATGGAAACTTTGACCAGGGAGGAACACAGTTTATGTGCTGAAATTGCTTATTCTGGAAACCCAAAGAAACTGTGCATATGTCTTTAACCTAGTTCCACAGGCAAGAGCTAAAAAATGGTGAATATATACATTTTAACAGCCCCTCTCAAGTGTAAGAAACCATACTTTGTTGTCATTTACACTGATAACATGTCTTGAAGAGCTGGCATTGTTGAAATAGAAGTGAGAGCTGATGGCGAGATCACCCCTAACTATAATAACAACCAGCTGGAGGTTAGGAGAGAAAAATCTCCATGATACTCCTACAATGGAGTTGCCTCTAGCGAATGAATCGCAGGACCTGAACTCAAACACAAATGCCAAGGTGCGAGAGCTTTCTGGTGAAAGAGCCCTTGTAGTGAGAACTAAGAGGGTTATTGAACCTTCATGTACTTCTCCGGTAATACAATGAAGTTCATGCTTGTGGGTGATGCTATTCAGACTGTCATATTCTGTATCCTGAAATTCTTGGTGAAAGAACTGCATTTACCATGGGTGAGGTCTCACAGGCTGTGCTCTGATGTGGTCCTCACTGGCTATGCCTGTACAAGTAAATCCATGTGCGCAGCACTATTCTTTGGTACTGAGGCAAAGTGGTATTGAATGATCTGCATCTCTACTGTTAAAGTCTCTTGTTCTGCAAAACATGGTGGCTGCATCGAAACTGCCATGGCCTCTGGCCTATGCCTCTTCCTGAATTGCACCCAGGAATTACCTGAGAGATTGCTAGCTGGCCTTGGACACAGCCGTCCCAGGGACTATTCTGGCAGTTTCATAGTGGAGAAAGTTGATTTCCTGCTCCTGGGAACACTGATTCACTAACCTAGATATAGTCATTCGATACCATTTAGAAGACTGAATGAGACCACTGGCATGTGTAAGTTGAGAGATGTGGTGGAGATCGAAGGAATGGCAATCAGTTACTGAGCTCAGGTACTGACCGGTGAGTGGCAGTGGTTTTGTGACATCCTTGCTTTTCAAAGATAATGTGGATTGCCACTGTATTATTTTAATTTTTTTGAGTATTCATAGTTTTGATATTTTTTCTGCCTGTACAAGCATGTTATAAATCTAAGGGAAAATTTTTCACCTTCAGTAAATGTTTTTTTACTCTGTGACTGATCCTACAGATATTATTTCCAGGGTATGTTCATACTCAATGGGTAGAAAAGTAGAAAAACATGTCCTTCAATGTTTAGAGGAATGAATTGGCTATGCTTGCACTCTCAGTTCTCCTAGATGCATCAAGGAGAGCTTTAATTGCAAAAGACGAGCAGAATCTGGACCAGTACATGTGTAACAAATTATTTAGTCATCAGCACTTTGCTTGGCAAATAGATGGCTGCTAAAAATAATAGCAGTTACTGTCTTCCCTTCAATTGCACAGTAGTTCTACAATGAGTACCAGAGATGCATTAGTGCAGCAACTGAAAGTCCCAACCACAACATTCTTCTCAAAGGTATCACTGGTAGAAACCCCAGGGTCATTAAGCGGAAAGAAGCAAGAACTTAGTCCACTACATGAACTGCAAACTATTTCTGAACTAAAAATGCGCAAAAGTTGTCAAAAAAGTAGCTACTGTGAACCTCACTATACATAAAATGTTGTCACTGGATCACTCCTTGGCTGAGTATTTCAGACTGTTGCTCGAAAAATGTTTTATTTCTGAAAATCAGAATGAAAGAAAAAGTCTCTACTGATGAAGGGAATTTATCATTAGCTTCAGTATCACCTTTCATTTTACTCAGTATTTATTTGGGTTTACATTTACTGACAGTTTAGGTAAAATGTTTTACAATCTGATGACAAACTAGTAAGTATGATCTCATGAAATAGTTGATGTTCACCAGTGTATTGAAGAGATCCACAGATAACGTGTGGGATTTATCTGGCCCTGAATTTACTGGACTTGATTCTACTCAATAAATTTAATTTCTATTTCTATAAATGACAAGAGTTTGCTATATACAGCATTTTTGCAGTAAATCAGAAGCAAAAAGCAATATGTTAATACTGCTCAAAGTGTTAATATTAAGTCATCTAGAGCTATATAGTGTGTGCTTTTTACTTCTCAGACAATTTACATTCCATATTTTTGTTGTGAAGAGAGAACATGGTGTATTACCAGCACAGTTTCTTAGGTCATCCTATGGGTCACACTTTGTTCTGCTGTGATCCTGATGCATGAAGCACAGTTTGTGTACTAATAAATGATAAAATGATGGAATGACGTATTTAGGCATTTGCAGGGAGTTCACATTAAATGGTCCAAGCCGTATTAAAGTGGGTAATTTTTGATAGAATGTGGTTTACTGTATCGGTATTTCCTGCTAGTAAACAAGAAAATTAACATTTTCATAACTGTAAAAGTCAATTAATGTCTAAGTTCCTTAGAAATTATAGCTTAGAGTGCTAGAGATGGTAGGAGAGCTGTTTGTGACTCTTAGTTTGTAATTTGTGTGGATTTACTGATTGCATTTTTACATATAGTTAATGATATGAGTTCTTAGCAAATGTAACTGAAAATTTTATAGTCTAGAATTGGTATTCTACCAGTGCTTTTTACTGTTTTCATTCTCCATCTTTATTCAATAACACAAATGCCTTTTGTTTCTGTAGGAGAGGATCTGCCCAAAATCCTTTGGAGAACCAAAAGAGTATTGACATCCGATGGATGCCAAAAGAAGTTGTACCTAAATGCCTGTAATAATTCTAAGCAAAGACGTTAGGATTTGTGCCATCCTTACTTTAATTTTACATTCCTTTCTTCAGACTATCAAAACGTCTTGATTTTTGTCCTTCCCAGGTTGAGAGACATCACCTTTTTTTTTTTTTTCTGAAGGCAAAAAAAATTGTGTTGAAGTAATTTTAAGCAGAGAAAAAGAGCTCTTTTGTCCTGTTAGGAAGTTCTAACTGAACTTCTTTAGTCACAGCTGTGAGAAAACTTGGCTGAAGTTTGAAAACTGAGATGCCACTGCTAAATTGATTAGACAGCTATAATGGTTACATTTGACTGAAAAATCACTTCTGAAAATACTCACTGGACATCTGTCAAGAAGCACCTCCTCACTCATGATCTCACATAGGAAATGGGAATGGCATATATTATTTATCCGCTGATTTTGATAAAGCTGAGACTGAAAAAGCACTTGTATAAAGAAGACTGCAAATGCTTCATTGCTATTTTCAGAACAAGTTTCTCCCCCAAATTGTTGCCTTATCCTGAGGGAAAGCATGGAAAATCCTGCATGAGCTAAATGCAGTTAGTCAGATGGTGGACTACACAGAGAACATTTTAAAAGGTCAGCATCCACAAGAAGCAGCGTGGTTACAATATCACCTTGCCTGACTGTTTTGCCTGTGTCTTCTGTGAGAGCAATGTGTGCAGAACACAGGGGAACAAACACATACCACAAAATCCACGCTGCAGTGGAAGGGGGGAGTGGTAATGCCTTGTTTTCAGTTGCAGTTGCTCCATGTTTACAATGCACTTTTGCAATATTTCACTTGTAGGGAACATACTGACTCGATTATTTTTGTGTGTGTGACATTTTTTCTTTCATTTTGAACTCTACAGGCCACTAATTCACTACAGAAATTCAGTATCTCAATTACTCTGTGTATTTAGTATTTCCAGTTCCCAAAATTAACTAGCCAGTGGCACAACCAGTACGTCCCAGCCCAAGAAGTCACTGGCACAGGTCCAATCCACTGGATGCTTTGCCTTCAGCTTTAGATTCCTAGGTTTGAAAATCTCAAGTAGCCGTACCAATCTGTTTTTTAATGAACAGATTGTAAAAACCTTTGGCCCATGAAAAGTAAATGTTTCATACACATTTTATATTTCATTGGAAATTATGACTGCCCTGTACTTGATGTGTATGTGCTTGGCTGAACACTGCAGCCTATCAAAGGAAAAGAGACCGTTGTAGTCAATGGCAGCTTTCACAATCTTCTAGAAGGAGGCAAAGCTCAGTTGTGGAGAAACCGCAAAGGTAATCCTCCATGCGTTCCACAGCCGTTATTCTGAAGGAAACGAGTACATCTTGTGGGTACTACTTATTATAAAGATAAACTTGGACAACCACAAAAAAGCATTAAAAGTTAAATGCAGCCTGATTCCTATTTCATTTTCCTTTTGGAGGTACGCAGCTCACTGTCTGTGTTGGTGTTACCTAACCACAAACAGCATTCTCATCTTCTCATCTTCTGCAAGCCTAATTGCTGTCAAATGATAGTGATGACCCAGCCACTCTGCCTAAAGATGTCAGGGGAAGAGAAAAACCAGACTACTGTAAGTGACACAGCGAATACTCCTTTCCTGTTACAAATTCCACATTAAATCTAAGTAATTACTTGGCTGCAGTGATACTTAGTCTTCAGGACAATGCATTTACAGGCATTTAGGAACAGCAGTTTACAATAATGCTTGCATATGGATTTGATATCTTGTGTTGTTAAAACAAATCAGCAAGTCTAGACTGTAATTTGCTGAAGCAATTTATGGCTATTTCATGGCTTTTTTCTCTAAGTAGAGGTGAATACCTTTGACTGTCCTAAGAGGAAGGATGGTAGTGCACATTCTTTTCATTTTAACTGTGAGACTGATCTGAAACAGAAGCATTAACATCCTGATTTTCATACCACATAAAAACTGCTCTAAACTGTTAGTGTTTTATTCCACGGCGATGTTCAAATATTTTGCAAACTGCTGATTAATCATGAAAAAAGCACTGCAAGTTGGTCAACACTGCTGCAGCCATTTCTTCACAAATTAGTAAATTGAGAGTGTCAATACAGTAAGTTAGTAGTAGAGTAGGGAGCGAGGACCCATCTGGGAAACCCTCAGCTGCCTTATACAATATAATACTGAAGGCATCGAAGCGTAACAGCTGACAGTAGTTGAGGGTTCCCCTTGGCTCTTCACTCCTGGGCTCCTGCTCCAGTCACAAGGCAAAACAAATGCTTTTTGTATTTTTGGAAACATTGCTTTATGACAGACTCACCGCTACTTTTCTTCTAGGTGAGCAAGTACTTGCAGGTAATTTTCTCAGCTACTTTCCTATCTTATTGCAAGTCTCACACAGCATCAAAATCTGTGTAACGCAAGAAGACACCACGCTTATTCTGCTTAGATGTGATTGCATTTCTGAAGAATGTAGCACGATACACAGCTAAATAAACAAAAAACGGGCTCTCCAGAGCTAAGAAATACTTTCCCAGTGAAAGTATGACCTCTTTGTACTGTTCAGCCAGGAAAACAAGTCTGCAGTCCCACATGGTGGGTGCCTGCTCCCCGCTGTGGCGCACCCTGATGCTGAGTCCCCACATGGATGAAACTGTTTCCACACCAAAGACTCAGAGGGGCTCTGAGATTTGCAGTGAACCTTTGCAGAAACATTCACTGCTTTGAAGCTGTCTGTCCTCCAAAATGGGAGCTACTGAACAACGTGGACTATAGCTTCAGGGCGCTCAGCAGCAAATGAGTACACTTGGCACCATCTGAACAGAAAATGGATTTCTACAAACTAGTCATTAGCTACTACTAATCAGAACAAAATTTAGGCCAGATCTTTTTCATAAAGTTTTGTAAAAAAATGCGGCAACTTAGCCAACAGAGACCTTTTCATTTGTGTGGACTGAAGTGCTTTCCAAACCTAATCAGTTATTACAATGAAGATCCTCATGGACTTGATGGAGCTTTGTACTGTACTACTTTCTTTTTTTCTTTATTTTTTTAATGCTCATGTAGATGTATTTGAATTATATTCTAACAACTTGCTATTTAGGTAATTTTTTTGGTGTACTGTGATTGTCATACTACTGACAGAAAGACTTTGAAAAACCAAATGCATTTATTTTTCCTATAAATCATCAGATTTTGAATTTACAAGGAAGTATGTCTTTTTATTAAGAAGGTAGAATGGCCATCATTCTCTATTGGTACAAAGTGGCATAACTCCACTAATGCTAATAATTTGCTACACTACCTTGTTTGCATTGAAAGTGGAGGTATGCCACAAAAGACATAGCTATATACTCATTGCTTGTTGACCTTAACTAATCCCCAAGCTCCTAGATGTCCATCACACCTTTGCCGTTCGCTCCTAATTTCTATGCTTCAGACAAGCATTAATACATCATTTTGTGGCAGAAAATTAAAAAGTTGCTGTTTTACAGAGCATGAGGATCTCACAGCATTGTACAGAGTGTAACTAATCGAGCCTTCCAGGACTTGGGAGAAACAAGTTGGATTGAACTTCTGTTCCAAATAGGCTGCAGTTTGTAACAAGCCACCTCATTTCAAATTATTGCTCTTATGATATTATTACACTTTGGGCTATGTTTGGTTTTACTTACTTTATGCTGTCCATATGGACTGCAGTTTTTCTGTAACTTAATCCTTAAAACATTAGTTCTAAGAAAGGATCCTCCTTCATGTAAAAGAGATGTGCAGGTTTATCAAGGTTATCAAGAATCAGACTTGAGCTTCTATAGGCTGGCACTTCGAATTCTCTGAATGGGTAAAAAAGCCTGTTTTGATAATCTAAAAAGGCAGGCATGAAACTGTGAGATTGTACTGGGGTAATCTACAAGTAATATCTGAGTATCTGTCCCTAATTGTTCAGAGAGATGTGCCAGGTTATTAAATTAACAATCATAAGTGAAAAATGTCCTGGGGCTCACACTGGTATTTGTAGGAGGTCTCTGCCCATGT
Source organism: Cariama cristata (assembly GCF_000690535.1). Classification (NCBI taxonomy): domain Eukaryota; kingdom Metazoa; phylum Chordata; class Aves; order Cariamiformes; family Cariamidae; genus Cariama; species Cariama cristata. Next base: position 19,225 of record NW_009633556.1, read on the forward strand.
AAGATGTTTTTGAAATTTCCACGCACCGTTCCAGGATGTGTGTCATGGCCTCTTCTGAGAAGCATGAAGTCACTTGGCCTTTGGCCTTGTGACTTCCAGCACACCCCAGGAAAGGAGTATCTCATCAGGAGCCATAGCCTGTAATATCTTCTTGTTTAATTACGGTTCTAGCTGTGCCAAACTCTATTAACCCTTACTAAGCACATAGGCTGCCATGCTGCTGGAGATGCCTGTGCTCAGATAATCTTTGAAGAGGCTTACTGCAGTACCTGTACCTGTTACAACAGGTAATCCCAGCAGCAGTGATTTCAGTGTCTCCAGTAAACAGTTCATGCACAGAATCTGATTTATTCTTTTTTCAACATCTTTTCTATAACACATAAAGTTTTAAAATGGGCTAAAAATCAACCAAATACAAAGTCCCTGCAGTCAAATCGGACACAATACTCTCATACTCCTTTTCTCCTATGACTTCTGTGAGTTTGCTCTTCAGCTCAGGATGATGACACTGGAATGCGACTGTGACACCACAACCGCTGACAGTCTGATCAGATGAAAGCTGTTACTGTCACAGACAGGGTAGATCTGGGCTTAGCAGAGACATGCATTTAACCCTTTTGAGCCCTGTGCTAGATAGGAAGGTAAAATGAGTCTTTCAGTGCCATCACTCTAGTGTCCTCCAAGCAAGCACTCACATCTCTGTGTATATTACAGTCACTGTATCTGGCAAGAAGCACTGTATTTAAACAAATATTTCAAACTAGACCCTTGCCTCTTACCACTATATTAAAGGGTTAAAGGTATTAGATTCATTAATGTGTGTCACGGTCCACTCAGTAATGGACCACTCAGTGATGGTTCGTTAAACTCCGGTCTTGAAGTGCAAAAAACAAAGGCGAAAACTTCAAAGGGGTTTTGTTTCAATCAGTCAGTGTATTAATGTGTGTCACGGTCCACTCAGTAACGGACCACTCAGTGATGGTTCGTTAAACTCCGGTCTTGAAGTGCAAAAAACAAAGGCGAAAACTTCAAAGGGGTTTTGTTTCAATCAGTCAGTGTAACTTTATTATGTTGCCCGTAAAGCGGCTTGTGATAGGTAAAAAGAGTGAAGGGGGAAATAAAAGGTAAAGCAAAAGGAGAGAGGGAGAGAATTATAGCTACCACCACGGGTTCAAGGTGTCCCTATGGTCCCAGGTCCGGCAGCGTCCTGTCGGTCCTTCCGATCGTCGTGATCTCCGGTGAGGAAACCTTGCCCCCTCCTCTGTCCCATGGACCACTGCCAACCTCCGCCTTCCCTCCGCCTCCCCTCCGCCTCCCCAAGCAAAACTTTTGTGCATCCTCAAGGAGGAGTGTCTTAGGCGTGGTTTGCCTTGGAGGCAGGTAGCCTTCGGCTAGGAGGTGTGTTTTCATATTATAATGAGGAAAGTTCACCTGAGGTTCAAGTTTTCTTGCCTGATAAATATTCTACCTGGTGTTTTTTCCATAATTCTAAACATTTCTGACAGCATTGTTCACAGTCTGCAGTCCAAATGTTGTTCCAAATCTCCTAACAGCAAGAAAGTGGGAGAGGTCTCAGGTGTCATCCTTTGCAATTTTTCTTCTTGTAGAAGATCAGAGAGAATTTATTTTCTAAAAAATTGAAAAACTAGCTGGTACAAAACTAGAAATATTGATTAATGAACATCCCCATGTAACACAGGACTTCTCTGATATTCCACTTTTGCTAATTAGTGTGCAAAATTATCAGTTTAAAACAACGCACTTTGTATCTCGCTTTGTGTACAGCATCACATTCTACTTTGTGACACTGATGTAAACACAGAACAACTATACAGAACTGAATTTCTTCCTGATTTTCACCAATGTGAAAACATGATTGGCCTGTCCTTTTTATCAGAGCCCTTACCTTTCATCTGGAATGTCAGCCGTTGCTCTAGATGAAATGGCGTTTGACTAATGACAGGAAACCAGTGTCAGAAAAACAGCATATAATGTACCACATACAATACATATAGCAATCAATCAAGACTCAGGCATGGTGGCAACTGTACTATTTATCACTGCTTAACACCTGTGTAAAGCTTTCCTCGGGGCAGGGAGGGGGAGGAGGAGAAAGAAGTCTAAAGTTTTCACAGTAGCCCTAACTGAGAAAACGATCCATTGCAGAAGTTATTTTAAAGCACTTACCTGAGTGTGTGCTCTGCTGCTGCTGTTCATCCTTGTTCATCTTTGTCCTAAATTTTTGGGATAGGGAGTTTTCTGGCCCACAGCTCTTGTCTGAGAATGGCCCTCTCTCTCTTCTCACAAACCACATCAGAAGTCCATCAGCTGCAGCACAACTATCTTAGACATTTGTCTTCTTAAAATACTTTTTTCAAAGTAAATGCAACCAGCAATCATAAAATAACAACCCCCATTTGCATCTGTAACAGAACAGTGTTATGTTATATATTGGATCCTGGAACCAAGTATTTGGTGGGAAAGGACCAGACCTTCCTGGGCACTGCAGGCACTTTGGGCTGTACTGGGCCATAAACTAGCCTATCCAGTCCAGAGATCATACTAAGCAATATTGGAAACTGGTCAGTGGGTGATTCTGAACCTCTTGCTGCTTCAGTCATGAGAATATTGCTGGAGAAAAGAACATCTAGCAGAAAAGCTGGAAGTCATTATACGAGACGTCTTCATTCCTTCTTTATGAATATGCTTTTTCAGCTGCTCTTAGACTTGTCTTGCATTCCCTGATAAGGAGATGCTTGGTTATTCTGTTGAGAATAGCATTTTCCTTGCTTCTAAGAGTTTCACTGGGAAACCATCACTCTATCCACCTCTGACCACTATTGCCACAGTGAACTGCTCAGGACCAAAAGCAACTCCTGCAGATCTGGTTTAGGGCCTGGCTCTCCAAATGGTGATCCCAGGGCTCGCTTTGCCAAATCTCAGTTCATGGCCTCAGTCTCTGCCTCACAGAGCATTCAGCTGAACTAAAGTACATTAAAATGGTATTGCACAGATTTGTAGAAACTTCACCCTGCATGGTGTGCACACAGTGAACAGCCCAAGGGGGAAGGCAAAGAATCATAGAATCATAGAATCATT
>NW_009633557.1:0-1025 GCF_000690535.1 Cariama cristata
TTCATAAGCTTTTTTTTGTCATGGCACTGTGGCATCTGTAAATAACCTCAAATACCAGCACGCGCACACTTCACAAACCACACGAGAGAAGACCTAGATGTACAAAATCACTGACAAGACCAGCAACACCACACTCGGCACGATTGCTTAGGGGGCAACACACGCCTCCGATGTCCCAACAGCTGGCAGTCACTTGCCAGCCTGGCTATTGTTTTACCAAGGCCAACCTACTTTTGGTAAAAATAGGCAAAAAAATAGAACTGCTGGCACATCCATTCCCCAAGGCTTTTCCTCTCAGCCTGTAACATTTTTGGAGCAAGAAGCAGTTTGCTTATTTTGTACGTGCTGCATTTAACACAACGACATCCCGACCTCCATCCTCACAATAAAGCCAGGTGCGCTCTCGGCACACGCTCTCTGCTGGTGAGCAGAGCTCACCCACCCTCCCCAGCCTCGGATGGTCAGATGATGTTCAACCCCTCAGCACCTTCGGATGCAGGCAAACAAGCCCGCTATGCCGGATCCCAGCCAACCAAGAAGTCGCCTGTGTAGCTACCATAGAGCCTGTCTGCAGCAGGTGTGTTACACACGACCCGCCTTCTCCCACCTCCACTGCTGCACCACAGGAGAGGCACAGCTTCCATGCCTTGCCATCATGATGCTTTTCCTTAAAATAAAGTCTGTGCAGATGTTCATTGTCATTCCCTTTCATCCAATGATAGTAAGGCACGATTTACAGACCATTAGCATTACAAAAAAATACTATAATTAAAAAAGGGAGGCTGAACATCCTAGTCTACCTGCTGGCCCCTTTAGCTCACCTGCATGCTGAGGAGCCATGATTGCCTCAAATGAAAAGACCCCTGGGCAGTTTTTCCTTGCTGCTGTAGCCACTGGGGCCTCACCTCCCCAGGCAGCATGAGACCAGCTCAGCTTTGCAGAAGATGCCAGCCTGGCGGGTACGTCCTGAGGGCAGGGATGCCCGCGTGTGTGCGTAGGTGCAGCCCACACACAGGTTAACCGAC
>NW_009633557.1:1062-1354 GCF_000690535.1 Cariama cristata
GAAGCAGCTCTCAAAAAAGTCTTATCTTCAAAGAGCTCTCTAAAGCTGCTTTGAAAACAAAATGATTAAAGGCTATCTTCCCTCTCATCCAACATCAGACACATCTCATGCTGCATCCTTGCTTTCACCCCTTATTATGCATGCAGCTTTTCCACAGCTCCCAGTTTTGCATCAGGATGGGAGCTACAACCCTGAATTAAAAGTGAAGTTCATTACCGCACATCAAAGTAGGCACAGTGCCTCGGCCAGGCCTGTCTTTGCCTTCCTTTATTTATAGGTATGTGGTCGGGCC
>NW_009633557.1:1430-1648 GCF_000690535.1 Cariama cristata
CCCACGTGTGGAGGCAGTGGTGGGGCTCTTCCCTCCAGAATGATCAATAACCTCAACTGGACTTGAAGGTAGATGGAGATATGCTGGGCCGTTACAATCAGGTCTTTTGAGCCTTTTTATTAGTAATAATTATATTTTATCTATAGTTCTGGTCTGGACAGGCCACAACCTGGCTCCCCAAGCCTGTTAAGTTGTGCTCTGTTTGACACAAGAGCCAA
>NW_009633558.1:0-222 GCF_000690535.1 Cariama cristata
CCCCAAATTCAGCGCTCTTGTTTTTTTTTTCTTTTTTAATGAGTCAACCTCTCATCTGTCATATTAAACCTCCTCATTACCAGGTATCTAAATTTTGCTCTGACAATAGTGACAGGGGAAGCTGCGATATCATTGCCACGGCGCGGGGCTCCGGGGAGCTGGCAGGTGGTTATTTCGTGCCCTGCAGGGAGCCGTGGGGGTGGGCGACGGAGCCGGATAATG
>NW_009633558.1:389-611 GCF_000690535.1 Cariama cristata
GGGGATGATGGAGAACGGATGGGGATGAAGGGCAGATGAGGATGAAGGGCGGTTTGGGATGGAGAGCGGATGGGGATGATGGAGAGCGGATGGGGATGATGGAGAGAGAGCGGATGGGGATGAAGGGCAGATGGGGATGATGGAGAGCAGATGGGGATGATGGAGAGCGGAGGAGGCTGGAGGGTGGATGGGGATGGAGGTGGTGCAGGGCTGCCCCGTGCA
>NW_009633559.1:0-1526 GCF_000690535.1 Cariama cristata
TTTTTAATATTTAAAAAACTTTTTTTAAACAATATTTTTTGAAAGACAATAGCGAAGCATTTTTGTGGTAACTTACGCAGGTGGAAAGAGGTTTAATGGACATAAATAAGTGTCATGGCAACTCAGCTTTCTGAGGTATTTTTGGGTGAGCGTTCTTTGAGCTAGTCCTTTCTCTCCTTTCTAAAAAGGTTACATTACTACCTTAGAACTTTTTTTTTTTTTAAAACTTATACAAAGAAAATGCATAGTTTTCACTCAAAAATATCACTAAATAAAGAAGTATTTAAGAACAGACCATACAAACTTACCATACGGATTTGCATTAATATTAGTCCCAATAAGCTCCAACGTTTGTTCTAAAATTTCTGATAATGGCACCGCACTGATTTCCAGAAGCCCTGGGTCAGACTTTTTTTTTTTTTAAAACTTATACAAAGAAAATGCATAGTTTTCACTCAAAAATATCACTAAATAAAGAAGTATTTAAGAACAGACCATACAAACTTACCATACGGATTTGCATTAATATTAGTCCCAATAAGCTCCAACGTTTGTTCTAAAATTTCTGATAATGGCACCGCACTGATTTCCAGAAGCCCTGGGTCAGCGTGGTGTTTCAAGACCAGCGCTATTTCAGCCTCATAATTTACAACAGATGAGTGCCAGCAATACTGCTTACTGTTTTTCTCCACAGGCACCCAACCTATGAGAAAACATTGCATTTTACCAAAGTAAATATCTGAAGGTATTAAATGTGTACTAGAACTGTACACACATGAAAAAAACCACACACAAAAAAACCACGGTTAACTACAAACAGAAAGAGTAACAAGAAAAACTGCGTTGTATTTCAGAGAAATGTCAGAGGAATGCAAACATGACAACTGTGCCTTTGGCTGAAGCCCTGCAAGTCTGTACAAGAAACTGCAATTACTGTCAATGTGTCAGAAGAACAAAACCTTTCTGGATAGGGAAGGAATGACGTTCCAATTGTTTTCTGAATACGTTAACTACTACTTTTAACTCTGGAACTAATTCTAACTCACTTAAAAAATGGATTCTCCCCCATTTTACCTGTGCTGCATCATAGGTACCTGGCATATGGCCATTTTCATCAGGCAAAGGATTGCCGTTAGAGAACTCGATGTCCTTTGCTGGAATCCAGGTATCCGGAACAGGCTTGAAATCCTCTTCAACATTCCAAACAAATTCTAGGCATATAAATGTGACATTTAGGTTTTGGCAAACTGTTAGCCAATTTTGTATTTTGTCTTTCAATGCAAGTATTAAAATACAATCGAGCTAAACCTTGTTTTACGGACAGTAGTCCCAGTTACTTTGTACAAGCACCACTATCTGGCACACTCAAGCAGTCTACAATTAGGAGGGTTTAAAGAAGCACAGTAGTCTTTTAAGTAGTTTAAAAGCTCAAAACTAACTAAGATTTAAAAATAGCTACCTAAATAGCCAGCATTATATTTAAACTAGAGCAAGAGAAGTAGAATAGAACAGAACAGACTATTTCA
>NW_009633560.1:0-1854 GCF_000690535.1 Cariama cristata
CCGTTTCAGGAAGCACTGGTGAGGCTCTTGGTCTTGGCGTAACTTGGGTGCAAGGGGTTTGGTGCGGAGAGGCTGTGGGTACCTGAGTTCCTCCAGGGATGAGCCGTGGCATCTGCTTTGGGGCATCCAGCTCCAGAGGGGCAACCGGGATCCAGAGCTGTGCCATTGGTGTTGTTTTGGCTGGTGGTGTTAGCTATTGCTGTCCCTAAAAACAGAGCCTGTGCTGCGGATGGCCGGGGTGGTCTGTGTGTCCTGCTGTGGAGCAGTAGGGCGATGGAGAAGGGACAGAAGTTGGTGGCACTGAGCTGCTGTGAGCCTGTGGCAATGCAGGGACCGCCAGGTCTCAGGCTGTGCTGGGAGCATCCTTGTCTTCTCCCCTAAATCCTTGCATGGAGCAGTAAATAAAGAATGAGAGAGAGGCAGTCCTGTAAAATTTGGAGGAGCACTGTGAGCCCAAAAGGCCTGGAGGGCTGATCCTGGGACTGCTGGTCACTTCTGTAAGGCCACCAACTCCTGAAGTCCCTGCGGGCCTTGCCATGGAGGTGATGGGGGATGCCGGGAGGATTGAGCCTGGTACTTTGCTTCCAGTTGGGCAGGAGAAGCTTTTTCATGGGTATTCCATGAAGTCATCCAGCGGTTTTGGCTAAAAATGACCCAAGAGTTGCTTGACTTCCCCCTGCTCTGTTGAAGAGGATCAGTTGTGCGGTGCCCATCCCTGCGGTGACTCCGGGTGCTGCCTGGAACCAGCGCTTGCTCCCCAAATAGGCAGTGCCCAGTGAGAGGGACCCCCATCTTCTCCAGGGCAGATCCTTGTGCCAAGACCAGCCGGGGACAGTGCTTGGCTCCTGCAGACACTCATGGGCATCTGCCTCGGGATGGCCTGTCCAGTGTCACTTGCTCAGGTGACAGCACAACCAGGTGCTTTAATCCCTGTCCATCTGCTTCCTATGTGACTTAATCCCACCGCAAAAAACCGCAGGAAGCAGAGCACCAAGTCATCCTGCTTCTGTGAGCAGAGCTTTGATGGATAGAGCTGGTGGAAGAATTTGTAGTAACTCGGAGGAAATTGCCTTGATTTTTCTTACAAAAGAAGCAGTGGGGGGGCAGATTTTAATGTACGGATGTCGGCACGTGGGACCTGCAGAGCTGCCAAAAGCTGCTTGTCTGCGCAGGCAGTGCCGCTACCGGCTGTGCATGTGGCAAACCAGAGCACAGCCCAATCTCTTGTACCCCAGTTGTGTGGTGGGACCGTACTGGGGGAGCTAACGGGGCTTGGACCTCTCGCTCCATCCAGGATGTGTGACCGTAACGGTGGGCGCCGGCTCCGGCAGTGGTTGATTGAGCAGATCGACAGTGAGCTGTACCCTGGGCTAATCTGGGAGAATGAGGAGAAAACCATGTTTCGCATCCCGTGGAAACACGCCGGGAAGCAGGACTACAACCAGGAGGTGGATGCTTCTATTTTCAAGGTAGGAACAGATGGTTAATGCCTTTTCTCGATGGTTCCTGGGCTCTGATGCTGTTTTTTTTTCCTTGTTGACAATTCCACTGGTGGGAGATGTCCATGCTGTCTGTGGGTTTTGCATCTCTAACCCTTGCAGGAGATGCTTCACTCCACAATTGGTCTCCCAGACTTGTTTGGGGGTGTTTATTCCTTTTTGCCCAGTGTTGGTACCAGTTTTAGGTTTGCTTTCAGCGTGTTTGAATCCTGGTCTGACATGAGGAGGAGCTGGATGTGTTCCTTTTGACCTACTCTAAACTTCTTATCAGGCTATTCTTGATAAAAGGCTGGACTTTGCAGGAGGGAAGGAAGTTTTGGATTTCACTGAAGGGGGGGGGGGGGGGTTCCAGTTT
>NW_009633560.1:1885-15151 GCF_000690535.1 Cariama cristata
TGGGGAAAAACTGGAAAATTCCATCCTGAACTGAAAAGGTCAAGCTCTTCCCCAGAAATTCCCTTCCCTCTGCCCCTGCTTCCAAATATCTGTACTGGTGAGCGAGTTCACTTTCAGGGCAGTGACCGCTGGTTAGCGGCTGGTTCAGGAGCACTGGGTGATGAGGATGGCACTGAATTCAGCCATCTGAAAATATCTACATAGCTATAAAACAAATAAGTATGTATATTTAAAAAGACATATTTTACAGTCTCCCTTCGGTGGTAAAATGTATTCTCCCACCTAAAGCACAAATGATGTTCTGATCTTAAAAATTAATCAACTTTTATTTTTATTAGTCAGGATGTGGAAAATGAGGCTTCTTTTTTTTTTTAATTGAGGTGTTACCAGGTCGTTAGAAACACCACTGCTTCAGCAGTGATTCCTTGCATCCCCAGCAGCTCCTGACCTGTTGGTGCAGAGATGAAGCCACATACTAAGATCTTGACCTGTGTGTTTTTTAAACCCTGGGTGCTGCAGCCCTTCCTGCACCCCGGGTGCATCGCTGGGGCAAGTGGTGCTGCTCTGCACCCAAATACCCGTGCACGTGTCTGCAGTCTAGGAGCGAAACAGCAAATACGCATGGGATGGTTGAGAGGGTGGAAGAGGCGGAGAGGTGGGGAGAACAAGATGCAAAATGCTCTCAGCAGCCCCAGCTTCTTTGCCTCTGGGGTTGAAGGGATTTGCAGAGCTCACGTGGAGGATTGTTTTTTTTGTTTCTTGTTTTGTTTTAGGCCTGGGCTGTTTTCAAAGGCAAGTTCAAAGAAGGTGACAAAGCGGAGCCGGCCACGTGGAAGACGCGACTGCGCTGCGCTTTGAACAAGAGCCCTGACTTTGAGGAGGTAACGGACAGGTCCCAGCTGGACATCTCTGAGCCCTACAAGGTCTACAGGATCGTCCCGGAGGAGGAACAGAAATGTGAGTGCCCTGATAAAGGACTGACCCCTAATGCGAGTCAGTCCTGTGCGTAACCGTGGACTTGTGCTGCTGACCTATGTCTAAGCACAGCTTCCCGGCCAGATTCTGCTCTTGTGCCGTGATACTTTGCTTGTCCTGCCTTGCAGAAGATGTCCCCTGTGTCACTGTGGTGGCAGGGAGGGGAGGAGGAAGGACAGACTTTTTTTTTTCTACCCCTCTAAACAGCTGCTTAGGAAATAGAGGATAATCGGTGCATCATGTAAGCATCCATCCCATAAGGATGTAGTAGGGGTAAATCCAAAATTGTTCCCCCCCTCCTTGGGAGGTGGTACTTGAGTCCCAACCCCTGCCCTGGGCAGATGGCAGGGAGCTGCAGTGAATCCCTTCTCTCTGCCAGAAGTGATTAGAATGACAGTAATTTCAGAGAGCAGTTACTGCTGTGATGTCCGGTGCGGCGCAGGTTGCACTAAGTATATCTCTATTTGTGGTTAGGCGTGTGTGTGCTTTTCCTTTTTTAAAGTTAAAAACTTGTGAAAAAAAAAAATCATCTCGCTGTCAGGAAATCTGCCTTTAGCATTTCGGTCTCGTCCAGCCGTGTTCACACGGGGGGCATACCGCTGCTATGCAAATGCCACGGCAGGTTCCCACCGGCAGCACGACTGCGCTCGGGGCGGCTGGCGGAAAAAGGAGAAGCAGCAGCAGCCCCAGTCTCTGGGGTGCTCAGAAAAAACCCAACCCTCTCCTTGGCTCTAGCTCTTTCTCTGCTACTGGCCAGACTTTTGATTTGCCTTGCTGCTGGTTACTGTGCATTGGGGGCAATGGGTTGCAAACTGGGTTTTGGTCCCCAAAAGCAGCTCAGGGTAGATCTGGAGGGGTCTGTGAGCACCCTCCCCCCCCCGGGGTACTGTTATGTGACTTTACCGTCCTGTGGTTCTCGGTTTCATAACTTTCGCGGGGTGGAGGGTTTCTAAAACCCAGTGGCGAGATGAGCTGTGGCTGGGGGGGATGTGTATCCTTACCGCATCCTGGCCCTCTCCTTCCAGGCAAAGCAGGCATTGCCAACGGGAGCAGCCTGAATGATGTCTCGGAGATGGACTGCAGTTCCTCTGCAATTGATGACCTCATTAAAGAGGTAAGCCCTCACCGTGGCTGCAGGTCACCTTGGCTGGAGGTGAACTGATGGTGTTGAGTTGCCTGATAAAGTGTGGTTCTCATGATAAAGTGAATTTCCTAAAATTCAATCTGCAAAGCTGGTGGGCAATGCTGGGTTTTGCGGCTCATTCATGTGAGCCAGCGCCGGGATGCAGTTGTGATGAGTGGTTTGTGCTCTCTATTTGCATCTGGGCAGTCAGGACCATCGCTGGGGGATGGAGGCTGTTTCGCAGCTCTGTTCCCCTTCTTGGCCGTGTTGCATTGGGCTGCTTCTGCTTAGGAGCTCTTGAGGGTGTTGTTTGAGTGTATGGCCTGGGGAATGCCCAACTTGATCTTTCTATCAAAAAAAAATTCATTGGCACCCTGTTGGCATTGTCATTTGGACCCTCTCTGAGCGCTGCGGGGGTCTCGGCGCAGGGCAGCGGCTGCCCAAGGCATCGAACCTGCTCTGATCTCAGTGTCTGGTCTCGCACAGCCCCCCTGCGTAGATGAATACCTGGGGATCATCAAGAGAAGCCCCTCACCTGCCCAGGAGACCTGCAGAAACCCCCCCATACCTGACTGGTGGGTGCAGCAGCCCAGCCCTGGTAAGTAGCCGACAGCATGTGCGGTGTTTGACAGGACCGAGATTTTTTGTCTGGGGCAGGAAAAAAACCCAACTTACTGTGCAGTGATGCTTAATGGACAACTGTTACATTTTATCTTCCTTATTAAGAATGCTTAAAGTACTAATTATGAACACTGCTTGCTACCAGGCACCCAACAGTGTGCATTGCACAGGATCAAACCCACCTGGGAGTATTTGCTGGCATCTCCTGGTTGGGAGCGGGGAATCTTGGTGGGCCTGGGACAGAAAACCCAGGGGGGCTAGGGGAGGGGCGGGGGAATTGGGGGTTGGGAGCTGGGCACGTAGGCTCAGCTTGGCTTTCTCTCTGCCCACAGCGTTGCCCCTGATGAACGGATACTCTGGCTATGAGCAGCATCATTCAGGTAAGGGAGCCGCCCTGCTCGGTTGTGGACTGTGGCCATCAAATGCTTCTCTGGGGCTTGGCCTCACGTGTGCAGTGGCAGAAGATGGCTCTGACTCTGCTGCCTGCCTTGGGGGGGAAGGCTTTGCTTTGGGTTTTGGGAGGTGCTGCACCCTCCTGAGTATCCACAGGGTTTACATGCTGAGCAAGGATGCATCCTGCCTGGTATCCTGTGGCCATGGCCCTGGCACGGGGGGCTGCCCCGGGCTGCTGGGGTCAGCCCATGCCTTTGCTGCGGGCAGATCTCCCCATGGCAAGGGAAGTGTGGGGCAAAGGCAGAAGGAAAGGGCTTCGTATCGGGAGCTCTCGCTTGCTGATCAGCACTGCTACCAGGCTGAGTGCTGGAGGAGATATCCTCCTGCAAGTAGGTTGTCTCCTCCATCAGGTGAGACTTGCTCCCAGGAAATTTTGCTGCTTTCATGGGGTTTGGGCATTGCGGTGAAGAGCAGTCAGTTTGTCTTCTCCTGATGGGTAGTATATATATCCATCACCTCCCAGGTTACTCCCAGATGGTGATCAGCTTCTACTACGGTGGGAGGCTGGTGGGCCACATCACCACCTCGTGCACCGAGGGCTGCCGGATCTCGCTCAGCCAACCCTCCAGCCATGGTGAGAAGATGTACTCCCCAGATGCCCTGGAGCACGTGCGGTTCCCCTCGGCCGATGCCATCCAGAATGACCGTCAAAAGCAGATCACCAGGAAGCTTTTTGGGCATCTGGAGAGGGGGGTCCTGCTGCACAGCAACAAGCAGGGCATCTTCATCAAGAGGCTGTGCCAGGGCAGGGTCTTCTGGAGTGGGAACACCATGATCTACAAGGACAGGCCCAACAAACTAGACCGGGATGAGGTGGTGAAGATATTTGACACCAACTTATTCTTCAGAGGTTTGTAGGAGCATTCCTGTCATTCTCTTCATCTGCTTGGTGGGGTTGGAAGGGTAGGACCCTCTTGCCTTGAAGCACTTTGGAGTCATCACTGCCCATCACTGATGGGTTACCCTAGCGCTCTGGATGAGTAGCTGATCCTACCAGATCTAGGAAGGAATAACCTGGGGTTTTATGTCACTTAGCAAATTCCTCCCGGTTGAAGGCTTTGCACAGCAAAGCTGGCTTCTCGTGAGCTCACAGCTTTCTTCCGTGGCAGGGTGCTTGGTCCCAAAGCTGTGTAGCAAAGGCTTGCAGCAGGCACCTTCTAACTGTTCCCCTCTCCGTGCAGAGCTGCAGCAGTATTACAACAACCAGGGCCGCTTCCCAGACAGCAGGGTCATGCTGTGCTTCGGAGAGGAGTTCCCGGATGCGGTGCCGCTGCGGTGTAAGCTCATCCTTGTCCAGGTACGGAGGGTTGTACTTTGGAGCTCTGCTGCTGAATTTCCCACCTTGTCTGGACCATATTGCCCCTTTTTTTGCCCCTAACAAGTAGGGCTCCAGCTTCAACGTCCAGAGCCACAGGCCATTTTGGTCCCTGAATTGGTGGGGTGGCGTGAGCATCGGCTTGTCCATGGCCTCCTGAGAGGTGCTTGGGCTGTTGCTTGTCAGAATCCTTGGTCTGGGTAGATCGTGTTTGCAAACAAAGCCCCCAAATGGCAAAAGCTCTACTGACTTGCTAGGAAATCTGTTCTCTTCCTACCATTTCTGCCTCTGGGCACTGGGACCTCTGCCCTCTCCTGTGGGAAATGAGGGAATAAATCCCTGGAATGGTTGAGTTAAGGGACAGCCTCATGCTGAACAGCCAACAGATGTTGTGGACAGCAGTGTGGGGTTGGGGAAACCTTCAGGAGGGTGAAGGTGGGGATGGAATGAGAGGGGCAGTCCCTGGCTCTGGCCAGAAACTTCTCCCTGGAGAAGCTGAAGCAATTCTGGGATCTCAAAGTCTTGGGACAATGCATAGGGTGTTTCTGGAGCCCGCAGCCAGTGTGGGAGCCCCTTGGACAGCAGGGATGTGGCATGGAGGGCACCGAGAGGGCGTTGCATCCACCCTTGAGCAAGCAAAGACTCACTGAGTCTGTGAGGTCCTGGAGGGGATTTTACAAGTTCAGAGACTGGTCCAGTGCCTCATTGCACAACTTTCTGACCTGGTCACCTCTTCTTGCCTTGGGTGTCTGTGCCAGAGGATCACTCTGCATGTGCTGGGATGTTCCCCAGCTTGTCCTCACCTCCACATAGCTCTGCTGGGAGAGGAACTCTTGTGACCGCTCCTTTTCTCTTAACGGTGCTTGTGCCAAGGTGGCTTGTGGATTTGGACCTGTAGGCCTGGCTGGACCTGGCCACCTGGGTCTGTTTGACACAACTGCTCTGCTGTGTCTCTCCCACCTCGTACCCTACTACCTGGGCTGGTGGGGATGGATGGCAGCAGTGGGAGATGCCCAAAGAGGTTCCTCTTCATTTAGTGCCTTCATGACTTTTTTTTCTTTTTGTGTAGGTGGAGCAGCTGTGTGTCAGGCAGGTGGTGGAGGAGGCTGGGAAGACCTGCAGCAACAGCAGCCCCATGCTCCCCATAGCTGATGAGACACAGCATGACCAGGTGTACAGGATCTTCCAGGACATCTGTGCGACGCACCAGCGGCCACTCTTTAGAGAAAACCAACAGATTGCTGTCTGAGCCTCCTTCTCTGCAGACATAGCGTGGTGGTTTGGGTTGATCGTGACCCAGTTTGGTCCCATTAGTTCCTAAATTCCCCTTTTGGAAAGCTGGTTTTTGTTCTTTGCTGTTTCCAGTCCAGAATGTGTATAAATACAGCAGAAAAAGAGAAAGTAGGTTGGATGCTCAGCATCCATCCTGCAAACACTTTACTGATAAAAATGCCTTCTGTACCAAGCAGGGTAGTCCCAGGACTGTTGTCTATCGCTAATGGTGGGGGGAGGAGGGAGCATCTGAGCTGTGCGGGAAGGTCAGGGCTGGCTTTGCTTTGGGTTGCCTTTGTTAATGGCCAGTCAAGCAGAACTGAACATCAACAGCTGTAATGACCTGTCCCAGTGGTCTGCGACTCGGACCTTCCTGAGAATTGCCATTTGGTAGGAGGTGACCCTTGGAAAAAGCCTTTAAAATGCTCAAATGTAGGAAATTCTTTCCACAAATCAGCTTTTTCTGCCCCCAAAGAGTCCTGCTGGTGGAAGATAGGGTATGCCTTCCAAGGAGAACCTTCTCAAATTCCTTTTTATTTTTGCTATGAAGTTTATATATTGATCTGTAATATCAAAGGATTTTGAAATTTGGAAACCAATGCAGAGATTATATATGTAAATGTTGAATATAAGAATTCAGGAATGTTAATTTTTCCTAACCAGAGACAGAGTTTATATAAATATATAATATCTTTAATTTTAAAGATTGCAGCGTAGTGTGAATACTTTGGCTTCACCCTCCCAAACACACGTGTTGGTCTCTCCCAAGCGTGACCAGGCAGCAGCATCCATGTGTAAATCCTCATTAACACGCTTTGTGTGTGCACCCAGCACCGGGGAGCTGCTTGGGCATGGGCCTTGTGCCTTGCAGCTGACACAAACCAGGACTGCACATGTGTGCGTGCTACTAAGCTGCCTATTTATTTTATGCCTGAGGTTTATTAAATTTTTTTTTGTAATTTTTTTATCTTCCTGCAATTAAAGTGCTATGTTTTGTATTTCTCTTGCAATGTGGTTTTTTTGGTTGTAATGAGTGGGGTGTCAAATCTGGTGGGGAGTGCCTGGTATCTCTGACTTGCTTCTGCCCTGGTTGTCCCTGCGGTGGGGTCTGTGTTAAGCCCCCGTTGTCACCTCCTTTCTGCTGTGTAATTGCCTGGCTTCATCTCTGGGGCAGGAGAGAAATGAGCCAAAAATGCTGGAATGCAGTGGAGGGAGGAAAAGGCTGTTGCTTGTAGAGCCTTCATCCCAAGGAGGGTGAGGATGGGTCCCTGCTCATCTGCCACAGCACTGACCTGGGTGCCCTTAGCTCTCTGACCGGGGCTGTGATACTCCAAGGTCAGGGGGTGGGGGGTGGTTATTTATGGTCCTGCTCAAAGGCATACTCTTGTCCTCCTGTTACTGCCTGGTGGAGCGTTTCCTTGTCTTCTCCATCCAACTTTCCTGTGGGGTCTGGTCTAGTGAGGTGGGTGTCATTTGGGGAGAACTGGGAGCATCTGCCTTGGTCAAACGAGGTCAATGCTGTGGCAGGGGAGACCAAGCATCTGCAGTCTGCCTTTGCTTCAAGTCTGTGTTTGGGGCAATGCCTCAAGAAGCTCTGGAAGGGTGTGAGGACCATGTTTGATCTGTCCCCTTGTCCTCTGTGAAGTACAAACATGAACTCCAGCTCCTTCCCCACAATGGGCTCTGCCATGTGCTCTGGGTCAGCCCTGCCAAGGGGTACAGGTGGAGAAGCACCAGTCTTCATGGGATGACCCTGGTACCCAAAGTACCAGGGGATGTAGGCACTTGTGAAGGGGATGTCTGGAGATCCAGGCAGCTGGTGGCTGAATCTCCTTAGCAGATGGATGCAAAACTGTCCTTCCCTGCTTGGATATCAAATAGATCAGCCCTTTTTTGCTGCTCTACCTTTTTCTATTAATGATAGAGATCTTCCCAAGCATGAGTGTGTGTCCAGGGCACAGTTAAAATGTGAGGACCCTGATCTGGGGTGAGATGACCACAACGCACTGCTGCCAGGATGTTGTTCTGTCTGCGGGATTGCTAACTGTTCTGGGGTGAGGAACTCAGCCTTCCCAATGAAGTCTTCCCTAAAAAAATGAAGCGTTCAGCTCCTGTGGGACTTCAAGCTGACCCCCTTGCATCCCTACGGGGTAAGCAGTTACAGCCTCTGTCGCAGAGAGCAGTAGGTGCACAGCAGACAACACACGACCTACAGCACCCAAAAAGTGCTCTGAGATCGGAGACCCAGCTGAAACTTTGTGGTTAGACATTAGGATTAAGGGAGGCCCTGTATCCCAAGCTGTTTGTGCTGTAAGCACCCCGCTTTATGGCTAAGCTCTGCTCCGTGCCCCAACCATGCTGGTGGGATGCTCATAGCCCTGCCTGCACCCTCTGCCTGTCCCTTGCGGGGATTACAGCATGTGCCTTTGGTGCTTGTGAGCGGAGATGGCTGCAAACCAAGATTTTTGAGGATGCGCCAGGATCCAGAGTACAATGAAGTCCCCAACTCCCGTAAGCACTTATGGGATGCTTGGTCATCGAGGTGGGGATTGCACCTTGTGGGTGCACGCTCAGCATTCACCCCCAGCCTTTCTCTGCTCGTCCTGAGGACCATCAGGGTGTCCCCTATGGGGTTTAATCCTGTTCCAGTCCTTGGTGTTGGCTCAGAGTGTGAGGAAGACTCACCTCCCCGTGGGTGAGGTGCCTGGCAGGGAGAGCTGGCAGGGGGGAGGTGGGAGCAAGGCACCCGCTTGCGGTCTGCGCTGGAAGAACACGTGCCCACTTGTGAAACACATGGTGGGCTGCAGGCTGGGACACCATAAACACTGCTTGCGGTTTCCCCAGATGTCCTGGTGTAAGTCCTTCCTCAGAAACCACCATCTTGTGCTCGCCTGGAGCCACCTGCTTCGTATTCAGGGCTCTTTCAATTTCCACCCCAAGACCGCGGAAGAGTGGTGGGGAGCAGAGGTACCTTTTGTTGGACCCGGCTGCATGGTTTATTTTTAGTGTTACTGTCGTGTCTCAGAGCCCAGAGCTCAGTTTTGGGACCGTGCTGCACCTCGCTCCATAAAACCAGCAGCACGGCTCCCATCCCAAACAGCTTCCAAGCCATGTCCAAGAGGAGACAACTGGTGGGTGTGGAGGAACTGGGAAGGAAACTCTGGGATAGCCTCATGTGGCAGAGGTGGGATGCAAGAAGGATAACATGATGGGGTGCGTGACTGTGTGCAGGGGTTACCTTTTTGCTCAGGGCTCAGGTAGGACTTGCAGCAGCATTGGGTTTGTGCTTAATGCCTGGCCCAAGCTGGATTTTCCTGTCCCAAAATCCAACACGAGGCTGATGTTCACTCACAAAGCGCCAGATGCTCCGTAAGACCAGAGCAGGTTTTGAGGTAACTGTACCGGATCGCACAAAGGGATGCTCTGATCCAGACTCATGGTGGCCTTACTAAAAGCCAGGAGGAATTTCTGCACATCTCATACTTGTCCCTCAAGTCTCTTGGCCAGGCAGGCAGGGTGCTGCCGTCCCCATCATCCCAGCTGGGAAACTGGTGCTGGTGGTATCTGGGAGTGCTCCGACCTGGAGGCAGCGCCTGCATCCCGGGCACCCATCCCTGCACCTCGCCTGGCCCCAGGCAGCTCCGGTGAGCTGCTTGGTGCAGCTGCACCAAGTCTTAGTGGTTTTGGGTGACCGGGGACTCAAATACTTTCATTGGTTTCTGTTCGCTTGGGTTCTTCTCTATGGCCTCACTGAAGTGAAACCTCAGTGCCTGGTGTTGGCTCTTCTTCGTCAATGGCTCATCCGTTGGCGAGTCCGTACAGAGGCCCATGTCTTCAGCTGAGGGTCCCATCCCCAAATCCTGGGGATGCAGTGCCCACTGCATATAGTATCTGTGGCACAGGCTGCATCCTTGCCACTGAATGATCCTCACCAGTATAGCAGGATTGTGGGTAGCATGAATGAGAAGCTCAAAGGCTGTCCTCCCCAAAATGCTCGCTGCTTGTCCGAATGTAGTTTCCTACACCTCGAGCATGTGTATGAGTTGGAGTAACGATACCATCAAACTCCTGACTGATGTGGAGATATTTCCTTGCTTACTGGGAAGGCCAACCTGGGTACCAGGTCCTGCTGTTCCTCTGGAGAGGGCTGCAGTCCCCCCAGACATGGGAAGGTCCTTTCTGGGAGATGCCCATGCTAAACTCCTGCCTTCAGGAGCAGAAGGGCAGAGTAAAAGTTTCACATGGGAAGGAGAGAGGAGCTGGGTTTCCCTGAAGGCAGACTGACCTTTACTTGCAGGAGATGCAGGGTTCTCCTCAAGCATGTTTGGTAAGGAGCAATGTGCTTACCCAACCCTCCTAGCAGCCGGCAGAGAAGGGTAGACCAGGGCAGACAATGTGGGGGAATTTTCTATCGACTCCTGTCTAAGATCTTCCAACACGAAGACATCTACTCCCTGGGGAACACTGGAACGTTTTGATTTCTGGATGCTGCAAAGGACTTGATTTGTCATAACTGGGAGGCAGTTGTGCTGCTGGGAAACATTTTCGTTGGGAGAAAATGAGCCTGGTTATATCCTGCAGCGTTACCAGGCTTGTTCATAACGTGCTTCAGTAATTTCCCATGACATACCCTTCAACAACTGCAAAAAGGACCACTGCATGTGGCTTTAGGAGCAGGATTCGGTGTCTATGAGGACAACCAGCTTCTATCCATCCCTCCTGCATGCTTGAAATACAGCGTGAGGAGTTACCTGGTGACGAATCTCCTGCATGGAGAGCAGGCTTGCTGGAGTGGGGAGAAGGAAGGTGAGGTTTGGTCCAGCTAAAACTGAGACTTAGCCCATCTCAACCTGGAGAAAGAGGGAAAGCTCTGCAGGCATCTCCATCCAGCTCTGGAGGCCAAGCGCGCTGTGCAGAGAGACAACCACACTTCAATCGCAGCTCCCAGCTCGCAGTTGAACTGCTCAGGAATACAACATAAACCAGCTACAGCTGCTTCCTCCAACCTGCTGCCGCTTGGCGTGGGCCCCCACCGGCCCCTATAGGCGTTAGAAAACAAACAGTCACTTTTTATTTCTAGACACCAGGGTTTCCAACTGGTTTGATTGCTCAATGCCCCATTTCAGCACAGCAGCCTGTCCACGACGAGCATCTCTGGGCTCTTCCTGCGAGCGTGTTGTAATATGGGAAGCACCCTCCTTTGCATGGTGACCATGGCAGGACATCTCCTCCCCACCCTTGGGAAGGCAGGAGAGCTTCACAGGGGCTTGTACCTCCCTCTCCAAAGGGTTTGTACCCTCTTGGGTGGTCTTATCGCTAGAGAAACCTCAGTGATGCCTTGTGAAGGAAGCCTGGCAGGACAACCTAGAGCTGTCTTTGGTGGACCTCAAGGGGCTTGCACCATTGTGCTCAAACTGGCATCGTGTGGCATTTCCAATTTACACTTGCATTGGGTGGCCACCCTACGTGGCTGGTGGGGCTTGGTTCACGTGTCAAACCACATGTCTCATGAAGTTGGATCTGTGCAGGCAGTGGGAGGGAATGGATGGTCCAAAGGCAACTCATCAGCTCTGAGCATCTCAGCTCCATTAGGACTGATTGAGAAGAAGGGAGAGGAGGTGGTGGGAAGAGCCGAGGGCGAGGAGTCTGAAGTTGCAGGATCTGAGCCCGGGGAGGCAGCCAGCCTGCCGATTTCCTCAAGCTAGACTTGGCTGCAGGAAGGTCTCACGCAGAGGAAAGGAGATCCCAAACTCCAGCAAGCGTGACAGCCACTTATTTTTCTGAATCCGTTTTTGACAGATGACCTCTTCCTCCTGCAAGTCTTTGCTGTAACACCAGATACGAGGTCATGAAAACAGGCTCCACCCAAGCCACAGCTGCAAAAATACACAAGGACGAGAAGAAATACGGTGATACTTGTTTTGTTTTGTCAAACCTTTGGGTTTATTATGAGACCAAGTCTTTGAAACCAAGGTCCAGGCTGAAATCCCCTGCCTTACCCCTGAGTTTGCATGCGCCTAGATGTTGTGTCCCGCTCTGAGTTTATTTTTAGGGCATGCAATTTTCTTGCAATAACACAAACACCCTGGTGCATCGAAGTGGCTGGAACCATTAAACATGGTCAGACAGCTTTTCATGTGCGTCACAAGCCACCCAGATACCAGGTAACCTGGGCCTTTAGTTGCTCTTTGGAAGAATAACGTGGAAGAACTTCGATTCAGCCCTAAAGCGCTCATGAAAATGGGAGGAAGCAAAAGGACATTTCAGGTTGTTGCACAAAGACATCTTTGTAATGTGACAATTAAAAAATATACTCCAAGCTGGAGAAACATTCCTTCTCCTTCTTTGTTCCCCCCAATGTCTGAGAGTAGCTGAGTGTTCCAAAGAGTTGCTCCAGCTCTTGCTGAGAGTATAATTCTCATGGTTTATGTAAAGCTTCCTTACTTGTGCTGGATGTTTTACAGAGAACCACAAATCATAACATGATTTTGAATTTTGGAGCAAGTAGGCTGTGGATTTCAACAATATCAGTCACCACCATGCTACAGTTCCTTGTTCTTCTTCTGCTGGGTTTCAAAGGGAGTTTTGCCCCAATTCTTCTCCTGCATCCCCACTGCAATGACCCAAGAAAAGAGGTGCTGGAGACGGTGCATGGGTGTGGGAGCTGCCGCCGTGAAATCCTGCACTGCTTTCACATATCTGCTCTGTTCTCCTGCAAGACTGGGTGTTGCTGAACCAAACCGTGAGCTCAACTGCCTTAAAAAAAAGCCCCTGTACCCTGTATCTTGGATTTGACTGTGTTCAGGGATTGCGTTTACCTCTTAGCTTGGTGCTGAGCTCCAGCTCAGAAACTGGAGTTGTAATTGAGTAATAACTTGTTTGCTCACCGAGACCATAAAGAAAACCCACGTTTCCTTGACACCAGATGCCTTGGTGCACCATGGTCTCCATCCATGCCACACTGCAGTAGCCGTGTCCAAGGGCCACCAAACATCACCTTGGTGTCTCCATGCCACCAAACCCACCTCCACTGCATAAGCCAAGGATGCCCTTCTCCTCGTTCAACCCTGGTCTCCTCCTGCACCCAACAGCCCCATTCCCTGCCTAGCCTTGCAGCTTAGGAAAACGCCTTGCAAATCCACCTTGGGACCCAAAACTTCTTGAGGCTCCAGGAGAGGTTTCTACCAAAATCAACGTTTCCCTATTTTTTGCACAGCAATTGCAGAGCAGGTCCCTATCAGCCGGGCGCTGCAGCCCCTGGGCGAGGCGTGGGGTGGGAGGACTGAGGTATGTGGAAGCAGCACGGTGGTTCAAAACAAAGTGATTCCCTTGCCTGGATCTTTCTGTTCTGTATTTCTCTTGAGAAGTAACCACTTCTCCCCGAGATAAATCTGGCTCATGGACGCAAAAGGGTGCAAAAGGCAATGTGTGTGCAGGTTGGTCTTCCCAGTGAGCACGGCTAGAAAATAGCAAAAGGGATCAGTCTGGGGAATGATTTTATACCTCT
>NW_009633561.1:0-463 GCF_000690535.1 Cariama cristata
CGGGAGCGGGCCCCGGTGCCGGCCGGCGCCTCTCCTCGCTCCCCGTCTCAGAGGTGTCTGCGGGAGCGAGGGCTGCAGGAACAAGGGGGAAAAACCCCAACCTGTTCGGGTCATCTCGAAAATCAAAATGCTGTGCTTCAGGGAAATGGCACGCCCCGCTTTCCCCGCAGGGCTGCGTTCGTAACGGGATGACAGCACCCAAGTCCGGTTTAAGCCCAGTTTGAGGAGGTCCCAGACCTGCGGGAACCTGGCACCGACTCCGTAGGTATCCAAGTGCTGTGTCACAAGAGGGTAAAGCTGTCTTTTAGCTTGAGCAAAACTGCTTGAATGTGGTTGCTGCTACCTGTGCGTGCCGTGCAGCCGCTAAAAATGGATTGGGATGTGTGCGGGCAGCCGCGGGCAGGAATCTGGCAGGGCCCTGCCGTGTGCCCGTGCTGTCCTGCACCACCCTCCTGTACCTCCT
>NW_009633561.1:490-21538 GCF_000690535.1 Cariama cristata
CCACCTTCAGCTGAGCACCAAGGCCAGCGGGTTGAACCATGGAGGTCTATGTTTCCAGATGTTTGCAATCCTTCTATACCCAGGCTTGGACCCTGCTCTTGATCACCTTTTCAGCTTGCTGCCAGGGCTGTAGGAACTGAAACTCCTCTGCTCCTGCGAGGAGTAATCAGATGAGAGAGCGTTTGCTGAAACTGCCAGAAAAACATGGGTTAGGACTGCGTCTAATTGCAGGGGAAAGTATACGTGAGGCGCGCTGTGGTGCACATCAGAGCAGGTCTCCAGCCTGCACAGGGAAAACTGAAGAGGAACTGCAGCAGAGCCCTCAGAAGCGGAGAAGTAGACCCACTCCCGGGAGCTGGACTAGTTACGCCAAGGACCTGGGCCCCCGGCCCCCACACCTTGCATGGAAGAAGGGCAGGGGTGGCTGGGGCGGTTGAACCCAGGTGCAGCCAATGCTGAGGAGTGATGCAGGCACTGGTGAGAGCGGGGCTGATGACAGCCAGGGCTTCTGGTGTCCAGGGTTTCCAGTATGGAAAAACTGGAAGACAGTGGGGAAGGCGCATCTGATGTTGTCAGGCTTGGCCAGAACCGGGTGCCAGCTGTGGGAATAGGTCAAGGAGTGTGCTTCTTACTCATCCATGCACCCAGCAAAACATTTTCTTGATGGGAGGAGCTGTATTGGTCATAGGAGCTTGTTTGCCACTGACTTGGGACTTGTGCTAGCTTGGCCCCACTTACTGTGCATTTATTTTCCTTCTTCCCATGTTTAAGTACTGCTTTTGAACACAGTCGAGTGGCTTTTGTTTATCGGTTAGTGATGGAGCTGTTCGATAACTGGGTCCCCAGTCTCACAAACTCCTGTAAGTCAGGTAGCGCTCTGCCGCTCTCTGAGTGCGTGTCCGATCTGTGTGAGATGAGGCTGAATTTTTGTATTTGGAAAAGTTACACATCTTTCCTTAGTCCCCCTGAAAGTGGCTACCCTTTCAGTCTCCGCAGGTTTCCGTGAACACAAGCCTGTGTTGCTGGAGACAGCCGTAGGAACTGGGATGCCCGCACGTTTGCTGAAGAGGCAGTTTTGCTGGGACTTTGGTCTCCTTCCAGCACTTCCACATCTTGATATGACCCCACTGCTGACAGTAAAGCCACCACATTATTTGCTCGATGCCTTACCCTGGGCGATCGCTATCTCCTGTGCTTGGTGGGACCCGTTCTTGTCCTCCCCTTCCCTGTCGCTGTTCTGGGGGTAACTCAGCAGGGAGAGAGAGCCCTGTAGACTGCCACGGGAAGCCTCCCGTTGCTGCTCATGGTCTGCGGCACGTAGGAAGCGAGGACTTGTACCACCACAGCAGTTAAAAGCAGTAGCTATCCTGCACGGCTTCCTTCGGTTCAATGCCTCCTTCATGGCCCTTTCTTCCTTCCCCATCTCCCGTTCTTCCAACCAACGTGTGGTAGCCCTGAGGAAGACAGCTGAGCTGTGAAGGTGAACTGCTTTTTCCAGCACCCATAGCACACCACCACTTATCTGACCATAAAGGCCTGAAGACCAGCGAGGAACTGCCTTCCAGCAGGTCAGGCTGCCTTGCCCAGGGCTTGAAATGGCTGATCCTGGCCCTTGCTTCCAGCATTAGCTATACCCACCTGGTACATCATCTGTGCCTCCGACGCTGCAAGCTCGGCAAGCTTTCTGAACTGGCTCTGCACCCTGGTGGGTAAGCTTGATGTCTTTGGTGCGTAGGAAAAACCAGCTAAGGTCTCTGGGAGAGAAAGGGAGAGCTGGCTTCAAATTCGTGCTTTATCCAGCCCGGAGCAAGGTCTGAAATCCCAGTCTGTCAAGTGAGCATGTGGCGTTTTGGAGGTGTTTCTCCATCCCACCTTTCCGATAGTGCTTGCAGCGGCTGAATGCAGAGGGCTGGTGCGCTGAGTGGAGCGGGGCTGTAACACAGGACTTCTGGCTGTCTACTCTAGCTCTAGATCAGCCATCAAAATCTCCCTAATTTACCTGAGATTAAATTATCATGTACAGATGAAAGCACATAAAGAATAAAATTGAGAATGTTTTTATTTTCTTTGATAATGCCTGCTGTAGGTAAACACTGGCATTTTATACTTAGTACTACAGTGAGCACATTTTACTCCTATAAAGCTATCGCATTGTTTAATAAGAGGCAGCCTTTTGCCTTAGGGCAAACAGAACTTTGGTATTGCTGATAGTTGTATCTGAACAGCGTAATCAGGGAAGCCTTGTAATAATGCCGTTAGAAATCTAAGATAAGATTAAATTGTGCATTTTGGGTAATTACTGTCCCTCCATCCACTAGGCAGAGCGGGATACAGAAAAGGCTGAGACAAGCTATTGTGCCACACAACATAAGGTAACAGCAAAGAAACGACAGAAAAAAGGAAGTTTTCAAATAGTATTGAGCAAACTGGCCGTATCAATGTGCCAGTTGACAGGTGCATGAGGGGATATTCCGTTTCGAAATCAGATTGGCATATTTCACCTTTACTGTGGCCCCTCTCTTTGCTCCACCCAGAGGAGGAAAAATTCTTGTCTTGTCGGGGAAGACTATCTCTGGAGGGATCCACTTTCATCACTCACTTCTGAGGGAAATTCCTTCCTGAACCATGGCGTAGACACGCTCCGTAAATGAAGCAAAACCGCTGATTATGTGGTAGCTACAATATTGTCTTACACAAACGCAAATGTGATTCTTCTTGAAATTAACAGCCTGTCTTTTGTGGTTTCATTTCCTCTGCGAGGTTCTCTTGGCTTCGCGGTGTCTTCTCTCGATGTGAAGGTCTCTGCCTGTCCTACAGCCTGTGTGTGGACGGTTTCTACACGTGCGTGTAGTTGGGTTGGAAGTGTCGTCGCTCAGGCTCTTCGGTGGTGTGCGCTACAGAAAGCCTAGCCGCGTGAATGTGCTAAGCCGAGAGCATATCTGTCTGCATAAATTATCGGCGGCCGAGGAGAGGGTGAAATCCACACCTCTGGTGATCTGAAGGGAAAATTCCACAATGAAGGCACAGAAAACTGGGTTCCGAGGGTTTGGCACCATTGTTTAAAAGCTGCCGGGCTCTTGAGGACATGAAGAAATAAAAGAAGGGCTGGTGAAAGCCCCTCTGTCCCCATCCCTCCCCCTAGCAACTTGCAGAAAAAAACTTTCCGTGTGTAAGTTGAGGCCGACTGAGAGCACTTCGTACGGATAAAAGAGTCGTGGGTCTTTTCGGCAGCACCCCCCGCCCCGCTTCCCTGCCCCATGACTTCCTATACATTTCTTTCTAGCTACTGAGAACGGGAGGCCGGGTCTGGCTTCAGAGAGCATTGACGAGATGAAACTCAAGGCTGGAAATGAAGAGTCACTGAGCCAGGAAGAGAAGGATCTCAGTTCTCTGTCAAAGCCTGAGAGGACTTTTGTCTTCAGACGGAAATATTGGATGACAAACGGATTAGTGGGGACCCTGGGTGAGCCAAAGGCCTAAGGGTCAAAACAATTGGTTTACAGTTACCTTAATAATGTCAGATGCCTCAGACTCTTTAATTCTTTTCCTTTCTGCACCAAATAATCTTATTTATTTTAACTTTCTGTTGCACGAAACAATGATCGTTTCTCTAATCGCCTTTGCTGACCTTGCCTGGCCCATAGCTCTCCAGCTGAATAAACTGAGATAGGGCAGTGAAAAACCAATCGACACCACTAATTAGCTTTTGAAACATCAGGTTTTACCATTCACTGCATGAACTGACTATCAGGCATTATACCACCATGGAAACAATCTACCACTGCATGTCGTGAATGTAAAATAACAGGAGGCCCAGAATACAGTGCTGAATTGCCCATGAATGAGAAGATGTTGGGAATGCTGCGTGACCTTCAGCAAGATTCAGTGTTTATGTCAGTGAGAAAGATGAGCCAAATTATTCATGAGGCTGAAAGGGGGGAGAAAAGACATGCGATCTTGGAGCAGTTAGGATTATGTTATTCTTGTGAGAAAAAGTCAAGATGACCACCTTAATATTACCATTTCTGTTACGCTCTCACCAGAGTCAGAATTTTAGGAATCTGTCGAGCATCTCCAACTGCAAAAAGACGATAGGATTTTAAAGCATCAATCGATACAGTTTTTATTCCTTTTTGGTTTTGTATTTTTATAAAGCAAATGCTTTCAGAAACAAGGCAAATCAATAGGTGTGAATCGTCAGTAAGGTGGCTATAGGATGGGGGAAACTTTTTAAGAATATAATGTAATCATGCATTAATGTGTAAAAACCAAAAAGAATACGACAACAAACTGTTAAGGATTTTATAAAATAAAAACAAACCGCAAGACAGTTTTTGGTGACGTAGTCCCAAGTTGTGTTCTTTAGTGACACTCTAGGTTAATGAGAAGAAGCTGAGTGTATTATTGCAGGAGATAATAGGAAATGTGACTTTGAAGATACTGCTTATCCTTCGGCATGAGAATTCTGTTTTTCTGCGTGGTCTGCGGTCGGGTAGCAGTGCTGAGCGGCACCGGTGCAATAAATGCAGAATTCGTCCTGACACAGAAGGTGTGCCAGGCTGGGCCTTTTTGCTTTTCAGAAGCCCTGTGTGTCGTCAGCCCGTGCATTTTCTTATTAGATCTTCACAAACGAGAGCAGGTAACCTCTTTTTACGACTCAATATAGTATTTCCACTAATCCTCTAATTCCACAGTATAATAGTGAAATTAAATACGTGAGTAATTTCAGTGAGGCAAGCCGAGCCTGGCACAGACCAAATGAGAAGCAAAAGTATTGGGTGTCTGATGTGTGAATCTTTTCTGCTAAAGAAAACCATATAAAATGTGGACTGGCATTTTTTCCTGCAGCCGTTTCAGTTTACCTGCAATGTAGAGAGGTTTGACATTGGTGGTCATCCACAGATGATTTCAGAAAGTGTTGACAGAACCAGACTGACCACATTTATATCCACCTCATGGAAAGCCAGCTATCCTTCAAGGAGATGCCCGTACAACCTTGGGACGCTGACCAGGGAATTCACTTACTAAAGTCGTCCATGTTTCAAATACAGCGGGGCACTTCTCGCTGCTTTGGCTGGAAAAGCAGATTCAGGGAATTGTAGTTTTAGAAAGCCGAAGCCTTCTCTATTTGCAGCCAGTTATTATTAAGTCCTGCTGGGTTGAGTGGTTCGGTTCCCCGCACGTACAAAAACATCCCTGAGACCCTCAGGGTGCATCAGGCTTTCCTGCCGGCTGTTTCTGAGGGGGGGTCCCAACCTGTGAAGCCGTTCTCCCCCCGCTGAGGTCGTGATTTCTCATACTGACAAAAGCGGTACAGAATTCCCTTTTTGGGGTGCTCTTCTTTCACTCTGTCCCTAGGACGAGGCGAACACTATACTGTCCAGCTGAACCGATTTTGGTCCTGAAAGCCACTTTTGCCAATCGTTTTCAGTAATATTTGCAAGGGCTTTTTGCTTTTCTACAGCCGGTAACTCCAGTGGATTCTCACATTAAACACTGTGTTTTCTGTCTTGTCAATTTTGTGATATAAACAGTTGTCTAAATGAAACTCGGGTTTAACAAAGTTCATTTTTAATAGTGTGTTGAGGTTCAAGATTTTTCACTACCTTAAAATATAACTTCTACTTTTCCCGGCTCACATTAGATCAGTTAATCCAACGTGTGTTTATCCCTTTTCAGAAGTTAGTTCATTCTGCTAATTAGGTATACTTCACCAGTTCTTGGGTCTTTATCCAGGAGCCCTTTCAACTTAAGGCTTTCTGCTTTGTCACAAGGTAACCCTGCCATCTACTGGGAAGTCTTTAGTAATGGGGTTTGTCCGTAAAATCGGGGTGGGGATGTCTACAATTTTTACCTACGAAAAAGGCCACCTCTGTTCTGAAAAGCACAGGCCAATTTCCCGTTGTTCGGGAGAAACATGCGTCTGAAATGCACAGATAACGAGCTACCTGGGAAGAGATCCAGTGTCTAGTAAACAAAGGCTTTTCCGTTCCCTCTCGGACAGTCGATATTTTCTCCATCAAAGGTTTTCAAATCTCTCATCCTTCCTCTAGCTACTTTTCGGGTAGTGTCCCAGGCCTAGGGAGGATGGCTGGGGAGTCCCCTGGCCTCCCAGTTCTCTGCTTGGGAGCTCGGTGGGCAGTCGGGGCTGCACAGCTCCTTTGTCGGCTCTTTGTGCGTGTCTGATTTCCAGTCGAGCGTGCGTCTGGACCCTGGTGATCACGAGTTGTTCATCTGGAGAGAAGGAAGAAGCAAATTTCTGGGTAGACCAGCTGTGCTGGAGGAGCTGTGCATGTTCCTAGGCAATCTACGCCATCTATTGCCAATCTCTGCTTGCGGGTGATGCTGTGGAAGAAGCTCGGGGGCTACCTGGTCCACTTTTGTCCTCTTCTCTGTAAGTTACTTTGCAGCTGGTAGACTCCTGGCATCTGGAAATACTGGGTCTAGAAAAAGACAAAAGCTCTTCTTGGCTTTCTGAGCTCATGTTTTTCTTTCCCTGTGTATTTGTGAGGCTGAGAGGCACAAAGAAGTTCTCGTAACATGGTCAGACATGTACTGTTACGTCTGTGCTTCTGGCAGCATCTTGCCTTGAAGGCTTCAGAGCCGACATCTCTACTGACCACAGACCCGCTCCATGCCATGCTCTTCCTATGCCCACTCTTTGTGGGTGAGTTTTGCTTCAGTCATTCCACAAGACTGTTTTTTTTTGCCCACAATTAAGCCTGTAGCGTTGTATAAAAGTCCATCTAAAGAGCAAGAGGAATTACCTCCTCTGAAAGAGAGGGAAAGAAAACCCAGCCCAAAACAGTAAAGCAAAATTTGTCCCATAAAAGAGTTGAAGGGATACATAAATCATGTGGCATTGGTTTGCAAGGACTGGAAGCTCTGTCCCCGTTAATCAACCGCCATGCAGAGATTCACAGCTAAACCTGTCCGTAGCGGGGTCTGTACCCCTTAGCACGATACAAGCAACTTCACCAGCTCAGGCACAGCCGTATGCATTGCATAATGTTCAGTCCCAGCAAATAAACTCAAGAGCGAGTTTAGCTGTGCTGAGCAGGACGTGGCGCTCGATCAGACTCAACATCCCGACGTCTTGGGCTGGGTCACTGCGCGGGGCTCCCTCCAGAAGGGGCTAGGTTAGGTGGGCCAGCGCCGGGCAACGCGGCTATGCCCAACTACCGCTGGCTTGGCAACCGTGACAGCTTCCCGTTAGCGAGCAGTTTCTCCAGAATGATTTGTAAGTGTAAACAGCTGTGCAAATGAAGTGTATTAAGCATCCGCCTCAGTTTTGGTTTTAAGACTAGGCTAAAAAGAAGATAAAACTGGCGAGTAATTTCAAGGATTATCATGTAATAGTAGAGATGTTATGAAAGTCTCATTAGTGCTTTCTTTCCTCTACGTACTATTTTTCAAAAGAGACGGCATTTCTTGGTAGGAGACCCTTCTATTATGGCGGAAATGATATAACTTTCTCTTCTCTAGCACAGAGACCAAAATTGCTATCTACTCTCCATTAAAATTGTCATTTTACAGCTCACCTCCTCACAGAAAGACCTTGAATAGGGTTGGTATTACTTCCAGATATCAAAAGAAAAAAGTAATTGGTGCCAGCACATTGTCTGGATGTTAATAATATTTCAGTTTTACCTCTGTTGAAAAAATAATTTATTCCCACCGTATATTAGAAGGGAGGAGGCTTGGCACAATCATAGGCTTACTTAAATTTAAGCTCAAAACTATTCTAGGTTATTTACCCTTACGGAGGATTGTCTCCTACGCTATCATAGGGAGCGGTTTTAGATGGCAAGGTTTTAAAGGCCCAGACACGGGCTGTCATTTATCTGGGACTGAAATGAGAGAGACTGCAGAAGGTACTGCGTCAGGGATGGGACCGGTGGGGTCAGCCTCGGGGCTTTGCAGAAGAATCTTTGCATTAAGCAGAAACGGGGGTAGTTTTGCACATTTGCTCACGATCAGCACCAAAAGAAGGGTGTTTTGGGTGATTGCCGGTGAAATTGGTTCTAATTTTCTGCTTCAGCACTGAGAACCAGCACTGCTTGCGCTTAGAGGAGGGTGGGATGGGGTGGGACAAGGTAGGGTGATGTTGCTGTACCCCCCTGCGACCGCCACCGCTCTCATGCAGTCAGCCAGCTCATGTGGGTTATTTTTTTTCCTCCAGCTGCAACACATCTCTGCATATTACATTGAAGTATTTCTTGAACAAAAGCAGGGCAATTTCAATCATGGCTAGATCCCAAAGGGAACCAAAAATACTCCAGGTTAGCTGCTTCTGTCACATCCTGATACAGCGAGTAGGGCAGTAGTAGGAAAAACCTTTTCCACCTCCCCTGCATTTCACCTCCTGAAAGACCAGCTACTGTCTCCCCTATGCAGAAGATGTTATTTGTTGCCCACATACCTCCTTTTTTTTCTTCTGATAGTTTTTAAAAGCTCATTAAAACCGCTTCTTCCTTTTCACAATCCATTTCACAGGGCTTTGATATTTATGCATTATAAAACTCCCCTTTTGTCTACAGCACGGGTTGATTTTACTGCCTACTCTCACTGTTCCCAAGCCTGCATTAATGAAGCACTGTAGGAGAAATCCTAACAGATACTGGCAGATTGCCTAAGAGGGAGAAAGTGGTACCAACTACCAGAATAAATAAAATTGCAAGGAATTCCAAGACTCGTAGACTGCCAAAACATTCATTGTTGCAGAGTTAAACGGGGAACTTCTTGTTTGCAGAAAGCTAGCTGTGTACTTTTCAGAATAGATGGATGTACTAAACTTCTTTGAAAGCCGGGAAGAACAGAGCAGCGTATCCATCTGCCCAGCCTCCCGCCAGTAACCCTTCCTGCTCCGAAGGTGGGAACAGCTGCGGGGACTACACTGAGCATGGTCAGGAAAGGGTAACCACTGTAACTCCCGCTGGCAGAACAAACGGGGATTATTTGGTAGTTCTTCTGCGTTCTGCAGAATTTCATTCTGTCTTTTATTTCCCTTTGTGCCAAATACCCATCACCTTTAGGGCTTGTACCGAGTAGCAGTGAGTTGTCCCTCCGCTCTGAGGAGGAGGATGCGCTCTGTTCTCGCTCACGGTGGAGATGCTCTGGAGAGGAGCAGTGCAGTGGCAGGAGCAGAACACCCCGAGATGCTCTTTCCCCCGTTCTTCACACCCTTACAAGCCAGGAGTCATCTTAGATAAACCCAGCCGGTGTGAGCCATGTCCAGCCGCCTCCCAGATGCGGAGGGGCAAACGTATTCCGGCTATCCATATTCCAGGTATTCGGTGGGAGATGCTGCTGCGCATTTGAAGCAAACAGGGAATTCAAGGTAATTGATTCCTCCCAGCAACAAGAGCTCATGGCTTTCTCTTGACCGCACATGAACTGAGATGTGGGTAATTGGATTCTTTTTGCATGATGTGTATAGCGCATATATTGATGACAAGTAGTTGTCGAAAATATTTGCAGCTCTGGAAAAATAAAGCGTTTCCACTCTTGGTGTTTCTTGTTCAATGGAAGATACGTGAAGTTGCTTGAGGAGTTTATTTCTGGAGTCCAGAGAACAGCTTAATCACTTTAGAAGGCTAATGTATGAAACTGCTGGAAAATATCACAGTCCATAGAATAACTTAACATGTGTACAGCGTGGCTCATAAAATCATAGTGTCTAAGCATAAAAAGTGAGAAAATTATGTATATCTATTATTTTAAAAAATTTAGATAGGAAATCAAGATGTATGAGAAAAAGCAGTGCTCTCCTTTCTTATTTTATTTGGAAAATATAAATCAGTGGTTAAAATGAATTAGCTGTAATATCTATTGATTTTAAAGTCAACTGAGCCTTTGAAAATGCAAAAATTAAACAGTTACTCACTCAAACATCATTCATTCTCATAAAGATAACGCAAACTGTCAGTTCACCTGAGTGGGGATTTCCTATTATTTATTTGTTTAGAAATAGTTTCTGAAGACATTTTCACAACTAACCTTTTTCTTTTGAAACAACATTACCTTTAAAAATTAACAAGACGTTAAGGAAAAGAGACTCTGTGCTGCCAAAGAGCTTTAACTTTGGTGAAATTTCTTTCTGGAATGTAAGGCCAAGTGCAGCAGACGTGCTTGGGTCCTGTGCGGAGGTACGCAGAGGTGCTGCTGGGTGGTTGCACGCTGTTCTCGTCGTTCTCCTCTTCCTCACACGCCGTGCCAGGAGGATTGCAAATGCTCAGATTTTACGTGGGGAATACAGAATCCATCCTTTCGGATCTGCTCTTTTATATTTTAGGATCTGAGAGTACTGGAAAAAGTACATGAAGCCACCGGGTGTGTGCAGCCACTTTCTTTTGCGTTACAAACCTTATGGCTGACGTGGTAGCGACGGTGCGGGGCAGCCGGTATTTCATTCTCATGGGGCTTCTTGGGCTGCTCGTTGATGAGCATAAACACACTTATTAAAAAGGAAACAATATCATCGTGCACTTTGGTCACACGGAGGGGCAACGATAGTCTGAAGTCGCACGTTCAGGGGGCTGGATGCTCTGAATTCCTGGGCACTCAGTAAGGTGGGGTGTATCCTTCAGCAAACTGCTGAAACTCTTTGCCCTGAGCTACAGTTTCTACAGCAGTAAAATGGGGGTAGGAGGTTCGTAAATAGGTTACAGAGATACTTGCAGGTGGTCATTGCTGGATGTTCTGTTGTTTGCATATACTGTGTAAAGTAGTATTATCAGGCGTTATTGTGCAATTCTTGATAGTTACTGAAGGTAAGATTGTTACTTTTTGTCGATGTCTTGGTGAAATTAGAGCCACAATTTCTATACGCTTGTTAGAATTTCTTAGAGTTTCTGAGAGTGTCCTAAAATCCTTCTGTTGAAAATATAGGAAAAAAACAGATAAAGCAAGTGGCGTAAAAGAAGAGAAGCTGGAGTTGACTTAATCCAAATGCCAGCAGCGAACGTACTGACTGCTCATATCAAACTGTAATACTGTGCTTGTCAGGAACTTGAGGCAGTAGTGTCATTTCACAGGTTAAACACCCCAGGGAAACTTTCCATCCTGCTCCCCTCCATGCCATTGAACCTGATGGCACTTTGAGCCTTCGTCCTCTCAAGTCACGATTGACTTGACTCGCTTGTTTAGGATGGCATACAGGCCGATGTCTTACGCTTCGGAATTTAGACTTTAATGCAGCAATTTGTCGGTGTCTGAAACGACCCTGCCCTGAAAGGAACTGAATTATCAGTCTGGGGGAGCGAGGGAGAAATGGGCAGCACTTCTACTTGCCTGGGACAGTCTCCAACATCTGGAATCAGCAAACACAACAACAGCGTCTCTGAAAGCTGCCTGTCAAGATGCACAGATCATATATGAGCTAGAGATAGGTGGTTCAGCTCTGGAGAAAAGCATATGGAAGCAGCGACGTGTGTCAGGAAAACCGCACTGATTTGTCACCTTGCATTTGGTCCCTTCCCTTGGGCAGAGGGGTGATCCTGCTCCCCACCTCCTGAGCAAGGGAGCTTGGCACCGCAGGCTCCCAGCGCTGGCTCGGTCCTGCGTGCCTCACCTGTGCCGTACGCGTCCCATCCAAGCATCTCAGGGACCTTTGCAATAGTAATCTGTAGCGCACCAAAGTCGTCAGGCGTTAACAATTATGAATTTGCCAGTATTGTAAAAATGAATTTGACTGCTTACATATAATGAAAATAACCATGCATTAGTGAGGGGTTAAAGATGGGTGGCTTTTTGGATGGGCCCGTTAGGTGGACAGAAAGCTAACCGTGTGCCATTATCTTGCTTTTCAGTACTCAAGCTGGTGTTGGTCAGCATAGGCAAATCCGTTGTCTGCCTGGGCTGACTGACTGTGTGAATGGCTACAGGTCCCTTGCTACAACATCTGGAACGAACTGCTGAGATCTCTGACCCACGGGGTGAGACCCAGTAAGTATTTTCAGAGCATTCCTATGAGAGAGGAAAGGAGGGTGTGCGTTCACGTGTGCTGCGTCAGCTCCCTGAGCAGTCTTGAGAGTTCAAATCTCGCAAGCAGAGCTTCCAGCTTAGTCCTCAGAGACAGCCAGCCTTGCTGGAATGGTAGCACCCCTGAGCTAACCAGCCTTCTCTTTCGGTTAATGCACGGCACCACTCTGACGTAGCGGCCAGTTTCAAGGGGAAGCACCTCTGCTAGCTGGGGGATGTGCTCCGTCCCCTGTAGCCATCGTCTGCTCCGCCGGGTTGTAGGGCTCCCGACACGAGGCTGCAGATCCCCGTGGGCAGCAAAGAGGCATTGCTCCTAGTCGTGAATTGTAATTATGATCCACTCTGGATTTTACTCCCAGCTGTAAGATGAAGATTTTATCTACACGATAGGCATGTTGTGAAAATACCTACATTGCACAGCATCCAGTATTCCAATCCTATGGGAGTCTCCAACAAGCGGAAGCAATGCTGCTTCTGATTTTCTTCTTAGGTCTTTGGGACTTCAAGTAATCACTGACATGCAGGATGACATACTAGCTTTAGGCTTTTAAGAGAGTTTTTAATAGCTAATCTCACCACTACATGGCATTGCCTTTCTCTCTCCTGCAATTAACTGATCCGGGCTCAAAGTGAACAGAATTGGCTATAATGTCGTGACAATGTCGGATGTGATTGTAGGCTGTAAATAGCTACCTAAAGGGCTATCACAGACCATCTGGGCTGAGGGACAGAAGGCTAACAGGAGCTGGGAAAGGATATCATTTCTTTGTTTAAAGGAGTAAAATCCAAAGAGCAAATTTAGAGTAAGTGAAGACATTTGTGACGGAGGTGGAAGCCAAGTCCAGCGGCGACATAAACCCAAAGTTGTTAATTGCATCTCAGTTGGCAGGCGGTTGGAAAATGGATGTAAATATTTGACAGTGGTGCAGTGCAACCGCTGCTAAGTGTCAGTTTAAATGACTGGGGCACTCACCGGTTGTTTAGAACAGATCATTTGCATGTGAAGGCAAACAAAAGCGAGGAGGATTTGAAAAGAAAATTAAGCATCTCAGTCATCAGCTTTAGTTTCCCTCACAACACTCTCATATTTTTTTTCCGACAAGCTTAGGTATAAGGGCTATCCCTTCTCTGCCATCTGTGGAGATTACGTACGCCTCTTTGTGTCAGAAGCTTAATCTGAGCCTTACAGAGCTTCGGATAAGTAATTGCAAGTGTTTGGGGCTAGATTCCGACAAATAACCCATACCACTCTTTCAGAAATAACTGAGGGTTTTTCTATTTTGTGGAAGCGTCATTCCTGTTCGGTAGTGGAGGAAGAGTTAGGTGCCGCTTTGGTTATTGTATGAATGTCTCTTGCCCATACAATAGTGAAGGAGGAGGTATTACAGACCTGGAAAACTCCTGTAACGTCCTTTCTGCTAATTGAAAAGTGATCCCCAGTGACTGTAGGGTTAGGAAGGTGTGTCTAGGTTTTGTCCTGGAAAAAAGTAAGTCAATGGCTTGGTTACAAGTGTAATTGATGTTAGAACAAAAATGGAAGATGGAAAGAAAGCTAAAACTATTGCCAGGATGTTTTTTAGACTGTAGAACAGCTGTTTGTTTTTTTTTCTCCACTCTAAAGGTTTTTTTTTTTCCAGTTTCCTTTTGGTTTTGGCATCATGTTTGTAAATTGCATAATGTTCCCAAGTATTTATAAAGAAAAATTAATCAATAATTTAATTTTGCGGCTTCCAAAACCCAACAGGCTCACACCCTTTAAAATTCTCTATAGTTCTGCATAAATACATTTTTCATACTTGTATCTAAGGGGCAGGCCAGGTTTCACTGGGGCTGAAAGATGCCAGTGGAAATGCTGTTATTGGAGACAGCAGTTTTGAATACGGGAGTGTGGTCACTCCGAAGACTTTCCAGGCTGATGGTGTCCTTATAATATTATATTGATTCTTCTTCTGATGTTTTACATTTAGTAGAACTGTAGAACTGCTAAAAGTTCACACCCTAGTCTTGCTGATCTCGTTATCCCTGCGGTGATACCTCTTGCTACTTGCTGATCACGTTGCCTCTGCAGAGAATCAGGTAAAATAATGGGTACAACTTTTTTTGTTGGTAGGTGAGAGAGATTGGTAGAAAGATTCACCCAGCCTGGCTTTTATACCTGCCTGGAGAGAGAAGCATTTTTCTTTGTGGACGTTTTCTGTGTCCATCTCATTGAATGGAATTTTATTGTATTACACTGTCAGAGGAAACGACGTGCAAATAATGGATCAGATCCAAATCATTATAATGACCATGTGATTCCCCCACCCCACCCCTTGAAAGTTTAGTGTCTTCTGAAAGAAAACATCCCTTGACTCAGCATATTCGGAACAACAGAAACTCACAATACAGGCAAAACTACTTGCAAAAGAATTTTTTTTCCCCCTTGAGTGGACAGTTTTTGCTTACCCCTCTCTCCGTGGCTCCTTCCATGATCAGCTGTTGAGTTTTGGAGGTTTTCTTAAATGTAATCCACAAAACCACTCCAGTGGAAGGACAGTTCTACTCTGCCAAGCCTGGCAAAAGAAAAGGTACAAAATGAATGTTTTATCGATCCCGCAACTCTCCAACACTGTCATACTGAAAGCAGCTTCGAGATGGGCAAGATTTCATCTCCAATACTCTGGGTGATGTACTACACAAGTTTTTACAGCCACGTTTTATGCGATGACCAAGCAATTCTCTCTTTTTCTGGAGCCTGGATTAGGTTTCCCTTTTTCAATCAATGATCATTCCAAATCAGTGGTATGCGCAGTTCAGCATAACTTAAGCAATGCTTGTTTTAAAGTAAATATTTTTAAAAAATAATGTAAAAAGCATCATTATCCTCCCTGACTGCCAGATGTATCCTGGCCCAAAAGGTACGGCAATGCCAGAATGCTGATTTCATTTGCACTGGTCACGGTCGTGCTGCTGGGATCCTGGTCTGTGCAGCGTAGGTGTGCGTACGCAAGGGTGCGTGTGTAGACCCTCTGGACCCAGACTCGGAGCCTGGCAGCTTGGTGCGTTGCCTCTTTCTATCATTTCCTTACGTGATCCCTGCCTGCTGCTAAATCATTGTGTTTGCAGCAAACTGCGGTACCGGTTTGCCTTGTGTTTCACTGTGAAAGCTCTAACTTTAAAATTATGCGTCCTCTTGAAAAAATCCTCCTGCCAGACAGCCTGTTTGCAGCTAGCACCTTTCAGTGAGAGGCCTGCTAACTTCATTTGCTCCTGGCTGCTTTGATACAAGCGGTGGGCTGTAGGCTCATTGACAGAGTCGATTTTAGGGAGAATTTTAGGCCCCGAGGTTTTTTTCCTAGCAAGTTTATATAGGCAGTGACTTCTGATTATCAGCATATACAGCTGTTTGAATAATAATTATTCCTTCGGAGGATTTGTTTCATTCTTGTCCATTTTCTGCTCATTCTCAAAGAAGCTAAACAGTGTTTTGTGGAAAGTCCAGCTTACCAGGTCAATTTTGCATGGCAATTATTTTTTGAATAAAACAGACAGCATCACAAAACAACTTCCTGGGAACACACATCTCTCGTACAATTACCTCTGAGTAAACTTACGCTGTAAATGTAAATCTGAACTGCAGCGTTGTTTGACACACTTAGAAATCTTTCTAAATAGTTTTAAGATTAGTAGCAGTTCTTAAAAAGGAAAGTCGAGCAGTTTTAGCGAGACATGCTTTGGATAACTCATTCACCCCATGGACAGCGACTACCTCTACAGTTTATCAGGTGAAAAAATATTTCCCCGAAGGAAGTGAATGCACTGTAGTCTGAACTACGCTGTTGTATACAAGCTCGTAGCCTGCAAAGCAGCATTGAGCTGCCTTAGCAGTGCATTTCAGGCACTGCTCATCACACAGCCCAGCTCCGAGGCAAGCAGCCCGTGGCACAAACCTTGCCTTTCCTAGTCTGAGCCCAAGCTGCAGGGCTTTGCGAGTTACTGACCATTTCCTCTGCCCAAAGCAGTAATTTGGATTTCAAAAAAAAAAAGATCTAATTAACTTATGTTTCATGCATTGTCCGGAAGTCATGACTTACCTAGGGAGAGATGAGTGGAGCGGAGCGCAGTCACTTCCCATCGCCAGAGTGACTCCAAAATTAGGTCCCTCCAGGTGCTTCTCACTCTGCGAGGCTCCTGCTCTTGGCAGTGCTCAGAATATCTTTTACATCCTCGTTAGGCAAAAGATTTCGCTGGAACTGCCTCCAGCCGCTGGCTTTTGACAGACAGCAGGACAAGCCTTGGCAGAGCCAAGGGCGATTTGCCTTCGGATCCCCGTGACGCTCCTGCATCGGATGAGTCTCCTGCTTTGCCAGCACCGCAGTCGGCTGGGCTTACATGCCTAGCTCCTGCCTGCGCGCTGCTCTCCGATAGCTCCTGGGAAAACCGCAGGTACCACTTGCAACCTGTCATGGCCCGGGTGATTTGGGCTCTCTGCTCTTTGCCTCTGTCTACACCACTTCTTTGTGAATTGGCAGGGTGTCCGTTTCAGGACGGGCTCCCAGCTGGAATCTCCCTAACTCTCATGTTTGGAAAGCTGTGAAAATTGCCCTGGCATTTATGGGTGTGCAGTCGGTAGTGCTTGCCCGCTCCTTAACCTCTGTCCGCACTTCTGTGCGGAACTGACTTCGTGCTCCGGCCAAAGAGGGGCTTCTCTGCCAGCCTAATTTCTGGTAGCCTGGCGAGGCGTTACAGGGAGCCTGACCTGTAAGCTTAATGGCAGAGATGCTTATGCTAATTTAGACCTTTTCTACGCAGTTTGGCTCTATGTGTGTGCAAGCGTACATATGCAGGCTCTCGCTTCCAAAGTCAGGCAGAGGCTGCATCCCCTCTTTTCCCTCATTCGATTATGTGGCTCACCGCTCCTGCAAACAGATTACATTTGCAGCTATTACCAGCTGCTTTTAGTTATAATTTGGTCTTGTTAGATGCTTGCTATGATGGAGGCAGAAAACAAAACAAAACAAGACAGTTTGTTATCAGATCATAATACTCTGGCCTCATAAAACCTTTCCGTTTATTACCTTTAAGTTAGTCAATAACGTGTTCTGATGCTATCACGAGTGGAAATGTGGCAACCAGAGTAACACGAGACAGTACACGTGCACAGCAGACATTGTCTCATCTCTAAAACATCGCTGTATCCCTACTGCAAGAAAAATAAGTTAATTTTCATACAAACTCAAAGAAAGTCTCCGATTCTTGTCAAGCTTTGAGCTTTTTAATGTGTTTGAAGTTCTCTTGGCACTGCTTCTGCCTTAATAAAAGACAGTTTTCTGCAAGATAGGCAGAGCTGAAAGGCTGGTACTCCTTGCTGTATTTTTCCTTCCAAATTAAGGTTAGCTGTCCTGGTGAGAGTAAACAGATTTTGCATAGAGCTAGAAGTTGTTTAAATTGTAAATTTATCAAGTCATGTAATAATTAACAGTAATTAACAGGGCCTGCTAAACTAAACTGAGAGGTGGTGCAATCCAGCGTCACTGTGAAATGAGCTGTGAGAGGGGAGGCTGGGTCACTGGGTAACATGGTGGGGTAAAGTCGGGTTTGACCTCTGGAGAGAAAAGAAATAAGGCAAAGCTTGAGTTCATAGCAGGTTACCAGGGAAGCTTTTCAGAGTTCAGGCATAAAGCACTGAGCTGTGTTTATGTTGGGATCCTGAAGCAGTTTTTAGACTATGATTAGCTTTGGCTGGGATGAAGGTGAGGAGTCAGACTGAGTAAAACCGTGGTTTATGCAAACCTAAAAAGTAATCCTAAGCTCCACCATAATCCTAGTTGTAGTTTCTAGCTGGCCTAGAAGAGGTACGGGGTAAAACCACATCTGGGGAAAAGAAATGGGGTGCAAAGGCAGGAGCTAGAGTTGGGGCTCAAGTTCGCAGAGCTCCAGGGTAAAGGAGAGTGTCTGCAAGGGGAACCAGAGCTGCTGTCCTGTGTTTCGGCTGGCGGGTCGGTGGCAGGCTAGGAAATTCCACTGCAAAAGGATGGAGGTGAGATTAGGATATATGTTGAGTCGAGGCTAAGGTGATGACTTGTTTCAGACTGACTTAAGAAACGATGCCAAATTCAGTTTCTGAGCCACCTTTTGTTCTGGGGCTTAAATGCAAGGTTGGGGAAAATATAGGGTTGGGAGACAAGCTGGGATTTGCTTCTGCTAGTGCTGGTGAGTGTTGCTGACAAGTTGGTTACAGGGAGGTGGCCAGACCATGTTGGGAGTCAACGCCGGTTTGTGTCACCGGGATGTTCATACCAGTGGGACTGGACGGTGTCACTAGGGTAGGGGAAACGCTAGGCTTGTACTTAGAATTAGAGCGAGCCTGCAAAAGAAAGGGTGGAAAAACTCAGAGGCAAGCCTACTTAAACCAATGTGGACTGTCCCGCACAAATGTGTAAATAAAAGTTAGCAATGATGAGAATTTTTCAGGAGGCTGAGCTAGAACTGCAGGTAAACACTCATCAAATATCATTTTCTTCTTTGAATTTGCTTGGATCTTAGCAAATATAGCAGCAGTGCAGATGCTACCGATGCGCACCGAGCACGCTGACCTTTCAGCGATTTGCCCGTGTGTCAGGCATTGTATCCTTCTGGGCCCTGGGGAATCCCAGGATGCTGGAAGCAAACCCAAGTAAAAGTATAAAAAAATCAATGCTCTTGACTTCAAAGAATGGCAAAGACATGAGTCAGTCACAGCGACGTCATTCCTCACTACCCTCCCTGTCATGTTCAGCCATAATTTCATTGGAAATCGATTTTAAGTGCTATCTTAGATGGAGCTTCATCTGACTATATTTTTCCCCAAGTCCTTTGATGTTGTTTTTTTTTTTCATGCAAGCTTTAAAAAAAAGAACAAAATTGGTGTCTGACCAGTGGCAACCGATGAGTTAATTGAATACCTGGCTTTGGGAGGAAGCAACCGGGCAAAAAAAAAATGCAGCTGACTATTGCCTGATCACTGGAGAAACCATCCAGCCTGCAGGCATCTGGCGGTGGAGCTGCACAACCCTTGGGGAATAGCTGTTCCTCGTAGGGTTGTCTAAAACTAAAATAAAAGGCCATGTCGAATTCTGTTGTACGTTCCATGTCTTCTGTAAGGGTAAGTTATGGTCGCCTTTGGTCTGTGGCGCATCACTCTGATGATGTGGTGAAGGAAGGTCTTGTGGCTGAATCGGAGAAGTGAAAGTCAGAAGGTCCAGGTTTCCGTCCTTACCACAGGCTTCCTCAGGAGCTTTGGAGAAGTCGTTTTTGTGTCTCAACGTTCCAAACTACAGAATTAAAAAAAATTTAAACTATGAGGGTCAATGTACCTTTTTTGGTAAAGAGCATCTTAGAAATAAAATGTTTTTTTCTGGGTCTGCCAACATCCATCTGGGCTTGTGAGCCCTGGTATGAGATAGTACACTTTCTAACCTGAAAACAGGTACGTTTCCCTACTTCTGCTCTGGTGTTGTGCATAGAGAAAAAGAAAAAGCATCCAAAGAAATGCGTATAATCTGCAGCAGTTTATATTAGACTGTGGTTTTGCTTCGTTAGAAGCTGTTAGGTAGATTTCATTATGTTTTGGGAAGCTGATGAGTCACAGCACTTTGCGGGTTAAATCATTGCCTCCTATTATGTCGTATGTGCATTCCACATTACGTGAAGCAGCTCAGCCTTAATTTGCTTTATCATCAATCATTACAAGTAGAAATTAAATATAGAAGGAGCTGTCATGCAGATGGAGTGTAAGGTTTTATCGATAGACTGAGGGGTGATGCCTATTTGGTGTTTGCCTTTGCTAAGTAACATAAAGCCTCCTTGCCGAAGGAATCACAAATCTACAGATTTGTTTTCTTAAAGTATAATCAGGAAGAGGCCACTCTGTGGTCGCTCATAGGTGAACGGAGGCAGAAGAGTACTTGATTCCTCAAGGACTTGTCGGGGAGAAGGACTATCAAAATCAGCCACGCTACTCTGAAGGACCGCAAAGGACACGCTGCCCAAGAGCGTGGTGTCAGGGAGAGAAGGAAGATGTTCTTAGACCTGCGTAATGAAGCCCTGCTTCTCTACTGATCTCGACCATGTAACTGGAGCTTTGCTTTATACAGCACGTAACATTCTGGCTTTAAAACATTTTTTCAGCAAAGACTGGCAAAAACTTGAGGCTCTCTGTTCGTTTGTATGGTACGTAAATCATGAACATGTTCTGGGAGTGGGTAATATAAGAAAACATTTTGAAGTCATGCTTGCCCAGCAGAGGTGATTTTGGAAAAAAAATTAAACCTGACCACTTTACCGTCAGCGTTCATGGAAAGAAAAGACAGTGTCCTAGGCTTTTAATATTCATTTAAAAATAGCCTTTTTTGGCTTTTCTGGGCTAGCATAAGGAGGCAACCTCTTTGACTTTGTATCTCTGTGGAGGGCTGGCTGAAGCTTAGAAGAACCTCACTGTGCAGAGCTAAAGTCTGTGGGAGCAGAGCTCCAGGGAAGCTGAATTTTAAGGCAAGTTCAGCGATGGGTCTATGGCAATTCTCCTTCTCCGGCTAGCTTGGCCAGCTTCACCTGCTGGGATCTTTGAGGAGGGGAGCGGTGGCTTCAGCATCCCTCAGGGTGGAGGTTACTGACCCCCACTGCCAAGTGCATTGCTGGGGCCGCGGGAAGCCCTCGAGGTGAGTGTGGTGGTCACCAGCAGAATTGTCAAGGCAGCTTCGCGGGATCAGCCCCCCACCACCTGCTTTTCTCCACACCGCTCCACGCAGCAGTTGTACCTTCCAAACGTAAGCACCAGCGAGTTTAAGCGGCTCCTGAGTTTGCATACGTACGATTGTACACATTTCACTCCGGCAATACTATAAGTGGGTTTTGTGGGCTCCAATTTGACCACTGGTGAATGCCAGCTTGGGTGGCCTCTAACTGCCCAAAGAGATTTAAAGCACAGGATTCTTTCAATCCGTTTTACTATTTGCATGCTTTAAGTGGGGCAGATGAAAATTCATTGCTCGTCATGAAAGAAAAATTGTTCGTGACAGGAATACTAAAACCCACAAGCAAGTACTTACC
>NW_009633561.1:21569-25511 GCF_000690535.1 Cariama cristata
TGAAGAATATAATGTGGGTCACCCTCTGTCAAAAAGAAATCAAAGTCTTGCAAGCAAAAAGGAAACTGTATTTAAAAAGGAGCTATATTCTACATTTTCTTCATATCACCAAGGCATACTGACAGAGAAGAGGTAGTGTGATCCGTGACAGTGCAACAAGAACCAGTGGAATTAAATTATATTGCTCCTGGAGCTGTTTTATTTCTCCTACCATGCAGTCACTTAGGGAAACTGAGGAATGGTTACGGCCCAGGCAAACGGGGGTTTTCTAACACCTGCATGTGCAGAACCAATATTTTTTCTCTCTGGGTTATATTTTGGTTATATTCCCCCATAGGTGGGAACAGAAAAGAAACTGAAGCCTGGTCAAAGTTCTGTTACAAAACTGTCATTGACAAAAGGTGCCTTTCATTTACACAGAGTTAGCGCTCCAAGTTTGCTGTGACTCAGCAACCTGAGGGGTTTGGCCGTCCGAAGAAAACAGTCTCTCGTGGCGCAACGCCAGAGTTCAGTGTGCTTTCACTTAGTGCTATCAGCAACTGAAAGTCAATAAAATTTATAGCAGCAATATTTTCCAGCATGTCCACGACCTTGCTGGAGAAAACTCTGCATTCAGCAGAGCCAGCAAGCCTCTCTCCTTGTTCAGAGGTTGAGTCCTCGCTGTGGTTCCTATCGAGACTATCTTTTGCCCAGGAGGAAAAGGATGGTGTTTCGTGACATTTTAAATTGTAGTCTTGTGACATGGTGCAATTTAAACTCGATTATACATTATAAAACCACTATGTACTGAATTGGTCTCTCCATCTGGCTTTATTAAGAAGTGCAAGGCAACAGCTCTCCGTAAGAACTTCGCAAAGGGATAATTTTCCGTTCTGGTGGGGGAAGTAAGAAAAAGCTTCAGGGGGCAGAG
The DNA here is from genome assembly GCF_000690535.1 of Cariama cristata. NCBI lineage: Eukaryota > Metazoa > Chordata > Aves > Cariamiformes > Cariamidae > Cariama > Cariama cristata. Next base: position 22,480 of record NW_009633561.1, read on the forward strand.
ATCTGGCTTATTTTTCTGGGCATCCTGTGTATTGCTTTCTAGCTGGAATAAATTCCATTACTTTATTATGAGCCCAGTCCTTAAGTTCATGAAGGCGTTCGCTACATTTTCTGAATATGTTCTGAAGAATGAAAACTGGAATGCAAATTCAAGAAATCCTATTCACAGGTTGCACAGCCCAGAGAGTGTGTACCTTTGCATTTCAACAGTCTGATGAAACAGAGCCTGCATGGCCTCGCTGCGGGCTTCACAACGTCGGCTATGGCTCAGTCTAAGGCTTCCCAGCAGCTGGACACTCTGTCCTCTCGGTATTCTGTTCTTTTTCTTTCTCTTCTTAATAGGATGATTCCTCTCTCGTGTGAATAGAGTGATGACTCCTTTGTTTTCCATGAACCTAATCCATTGCTAGCAAATCAATTGGTGAAAAACGTCATACCTGTTTCTGCTGTAGAAATACTGCAAGGGATGCCAGTGTTCTGCTCGGAGGGTTTTTGATATTAACAGATGATACTTGCCAGAGCTTGGCATTTAGAAACAAAGACAAGAATTAAAAAAGCACCACCTGCTTGTAAATTCACTTGAAAAGCCCCTGAAATAAGGCAATCCCTCAAGTAGGTGAGCACATCGTTTCAGTGAATAATAAAGCCAATTAATAGACAAGTGCAAACCCACCGTCCTTAAGTTATAGCTCTTGCAGCGATCGACTTATTTACCGCCTCAAACCAAAGCACACCAGACCTGGTTTGATACTGTCTGGTGGAGAAAATAATAAAATCTTATTTTGCAGATAAGAATGAGTGAAAAAATAGGGCCCCAGAATATGGAAGAAACAGAAACACCTTCTCCTGATCGACATTATGAGAGGTGTCTGTTCACCCAGGGCTGCTCGTATTCAGCAGCACGATTCCCGCTTCGTCCATCTGGTCTAGAGATGGACTCTGAAGGAAGGTTATACAGAATACATGGGATCTGTGCCACCACGAAATACATGACCAGAGAACATCAGTACTTCAGAATTAAGGTAATGCAATAGTTTTCTTAAGATGTACCTTCATTTGAGATAATTTGCACTATAAAATGAGTTGTAAAAGTAACTTGTGAGCTATAAAAATAATTTTAAAGGAATTGAAGTATGCTGTTCTCTGACAGCATAAATACGTGGAGTTATTTTTTCTTATCTGCTGTTCCTTGCAGTACCTCTTCAGGTCAGATGCTTTCTGAAAACTTGAGTTTTCGTCTTACACAGCCAGGAACAAACTATGTGAGAACTGAATTCTGTATCTGTGATTGCAGTGGGATTGAGCAGTTTGAAGACAAGGGAAATTTTGAACCTGTAATTAAAACACGCAAGACACAAAATAAAACAGTTTCTTAGAAATACTGTCATGCAATTCCTGATGCAATTTTCGATTTAAATGACAGGTGATGTTCCAAGCAGCAGATGTTTGCAGACCTCCTCATTGGGAAGTTTACGTCTAAATCCATGTTTATTGTTACTTTGTCCTTTATGTAACTAATGCTGGTGTCAGCAATGGAAAAGGATAATGCTATATAATAAAACAAACACATCACTTACCTACATGCTTCAGGAAGCCTCATTTTCATGTCTGAAGAAGTTGGGATAATGGTACCCAAGAAAGAAGTATCATTATTACTGCTTTATAATTGGAGTGCTGCTCTATCTGTTCGTGATCTCGTCTACTTTTTGAGTGGTAGGACAGCAGTTCTGTGGGCTAAGCTCTACCTAAATATTGTCACCTGGAGACTTGCTAAAATGTTTTATCTTTCTGCTTCTTCACTGGCGTGGAGAATGACACTCTAGTTTGAAACCACTCATTGCTTTTCAGCCCATTTTATCTTTTAATGCGAACACCCCAAGGCTCTACATATTCACGCTCTTCTAACACAGGTGCTGTGGACCATAGTCTTAACGCTGTAAGACTTAGCAGAAAAAGCTTTACTCCTTTAAAATTTTCCTTTACTGGCACAATATTGTTTCCACGCATCCTGCCCTTTTGACAGCTCTGTAACCCTGCTCCTGTTTAACCTCATGCAAGAAAGCGGAGCTGGCATGCATAAAAAGGAAAGGCATTTCTTTGTTATTTGCACATCGGTGCTCGTCCATGTGAAAGTGCCAAGATATGCTCTGAGATTTCTATTCGTAGAACTGCGCTGATAATAAGAGTGTTGGGATGAGTTAAAAGGCCCAATTTTATTTTTAATAGATCTCAACTAAGTAGAAAAGTGAACTCTTTAGGCCTGCTATAAAAAGGTACCTTTAATTGCAAAGATGACTGGTTGAGTGTATGGACTTAAAAACGCGGCTGGAAGAGTTGTACCTGTGAGAAGAAGAATACAGAGCGCTGGGAGCCCCAGCTGTCTGCGCGTTGTAGGGTTAATTCCTGGTCACTCTTCTGGAGCAGCAGCACTTATCCAGGAGGAAAAATAGGAGACGTCTCCGACCCTCAGCTTCCACTAACAGAAATATTGGTGCCTACGACATGGAGAGAAAAAGGAAGTTACGAATGAGCTAGCTGTATTAACACCAAACCCACCATTTTTATCTGCTGTCATTAATGCAGAAAACAAAAAATATTGCAATAATTTCTAAAAACTTCTATTAGGCTGTCACTGCCACACATCTCTAACAGGAGATCCAGTGTGACACGACACAACAAGAAAGTAAGGTGATGAAAAGAACTAGGGAAGATGAGATTCTTCTCACAGAGCTTTTGATAGCTAAAATATAGTCCTCTATAACGAAGCGAGTCACTGTCTACAGAAGGAAAAAGGAACCTTAGAAATACGATTCATCTGACTGATTTTAAATCTCAGCTATAGAGAAGATGAATTGCATTGACCGGTGTGAATAATTCAGGTGCAGATATGTGCGTCGTGGCCTTCATGAATTGACATTTGTGTAGATAAGTTCCCAGAGCACCATCTAGTAAATAAGCCAGTTTAAAAAGCTTTGTAAATATTAATAACTTAACTTCCCCCCCCCCCCCCCCCTTTTTTTCCCTTCCTCCCTA
>NW_009633561.1:25542-39243 GCF_000690535.1 Cariama cristata
CTGCCCTATGCTTCAAATAGAATTGAAATGACAACGCTATGGGAGCAGTTCTTGCACCGGCTCTAATGAGGGAGGTCTTTTTAGGAGGTGCTGATAAGGGGATCTACAAATGACCGGCACTGTGATTCAGTGACGCCGCTGGTGCTCTGCCACGATGAGGCTCCTAGGGCAAATGCCACTTTAAAATCAATCTGCTTAAGACTGTGAGAACCACTATGGCAAGTTAAAAGGCGTATGTATGACCCTGTAGCATCCAGCTGCCTCATTTAAGACAGGATTATTTCAAATGCATCTCGCTTCCTGTGGTATGGGAGGCTGAGTGAGGAGACACTCTTCCTGGGCCCCCGTGGACGTGGTGGAGAGCCATGGGGTGATGGCCTTTGGTGCAGCTAGGGTGACTCGGAGCCATGAAGCCTCCTGATCCAGACGTGCCTCTCCTTCTCTGTTGCCTTCAGAGGGACTGGAGAGATGACCCTCCCAGCACGGAAGCATACAAGAGCAACTAGTGTAGATTCTTAAAGGCAGGGTGTGTACTCTTAACTTGCCGCTCTCTTCTTCCCCTCCCCTGAACACTAGTAAATTCAGAAAAGAATTTCTACCTCTTTGAATTGCAAAAGATGAAATGGATCATCCTCTTCTGGAAGAAAATGCTCATATTTTGCAGCTATGAAACAAAAGAATCTCAAATAAATTTGCATTCTTTGTCAGGTTCTAATAAGTAATTAGATCATGTGGGTACCTGGGGATGTCAGTAGCATCGTTGGATATCAAAGTTCTTTACAAAGGATGGTAGCTATCGTTATCCCTATGGGGATACAGAGAATGAAGGGACTCATTCGAAGTTACTCAGAGAGGAGCAGGAAATCCAGGTCAAACCCTTTTACAATGCTCTGCCCTCTTGGCAACACCATTAGGATTTCTTTTCCTTTCGGTACATAACCAACATGTTGTTCCAATGCAGCTATTCATTCCGTCCATATTCAACTGCAGTTAGAAAGGGGAAACGAGAGATTGGGTAAGGACTCTGCATGATAATGTAGCCGCTGGCTTAAGCTGGGCACACAGAAGCCAAGCCAAGACTGGAAAAAAATGTGACCTAAAGAAAAGCTTGGCTTACTTAGCAGTAAACTGGCTTGGTGCCTGCGCATGAGTTGGGGATTACTTCTAAACCTTGTCCTTAGATTTTAATTCTCGCTGTCTCTAACTTCCTACACAATAATCTGCCTTGTCTGAATTGTCCCTGCTGAAAACAGACAGACAAGCTAATGTAAACACCTCTATTGCCACACTCGTTTAGACCAATGGTTTTTAGTCTGGTCTAATGTCTCTGACAACAGCCAAAGCAAGAGCGTAAGAAATGGGGCAATATTTAGTGGTCCTTTGAGCGCCTCCCTCATTCATCTCTCCTAATCATTGGATTAGGAACTCCTGATCTGGACCGTGCAGATCATTCTGTTTAATAGTCTTTTATGGACCTGTTCCCAATTGTTGTGTTTAGTCCCTTTTTCGGACCCATTTGTATATTGGGCCCGCACAAAGTCCTGTGTAATGTTATGGAGCGTGTAACACTTTCCCCGTGAACCCCCCCCTGCTTCTTGTGCTGTGAAAACAGTGCACAACCCCTCCCTCTGTGTTCAGCCCATGCCGTTGCTGGTTTTATAGATCTGTCTTGCGTACCTTCAATCTCTTTTCCAAACGGCAGCGCCCGGCCCATTTTATACATCCTTTAGGGAAGCTGATTCATATCCCTGTATGCTTTCCAATGCCGGGATGCATGTATAAAACAGTTGTGATTTTCTGAATGAAGAGTGCTGCCTAAGAGCAAGAGAACAGGTTCGGTTGCGGGTTTTGGTTTTTGGCAGGGGCAGAGCATTTGTGTAGCTCATTCATCACAACATATTGTACCTTCTGTACTCTGTGAATCTGTAGCAAGCTGTGGCAGCTAGTTTGGAGGTGAAGATGTTAGCAAAGCCATTAGAAGAATTCTCTTATAGCCTGGGGGAAAAACCAGAGTAAGTGGTATTTTCAATGAGATTCTTTGAGGTGTCAGTAGTTACATAGTCATATATGATTGCTTTGGCCTGATGTTCATCATCCTCAGTATATAAATAAATTTTAGAGAAATAAAATGGTTTTGTCCCTTGAGAAAGAAGGCCATTTCACCATCAGAAAGTGTGGTTAGTACTGTGAGTGAGTATTAGAAACGTCTCGGACAGAGTAAGTCTCTCTCAACGATTTGCGTCTGGCTTTGGGGAAGGTTTCTTCTTGTCCGTCATCACCGGACTTTTCTCATATGCTTTGTCCTACTCTCCTTTCCTCTTCTGCTGTTGGACTTTTCTCCAGTCTCATCCTTCTCACTTCATTTGTCTTGAGGCTCACCAACATTTTATTTTGAACAGTGAGAGAAAGGTCAGAGCATGCTACTAAGCTGTTTGCAAAGACCTTTTCCACTGTTATTGGACCTCAGAGGCAATGTGTGGGTGTACATGTGGTCATGGCATTGCAACATTTCATTCGGGAAGCTCACAAGAACGTGGCTAAGATTTCCTCTTGCCCTTACAATTCTGCTTCATGAAACTTTTATATGGGATTTTATTAAAGAGGACATCAAAACCATGTAATTGTCTTGGGGATTTTAGTTCCGTTTTAAAAACTAACTTGGTCGTTCAGGAGTCCAATTTGCAAAAATAATCAGCAGGACTTCCCCTTCCTAAATACTTTACTCACTCTGAAAATCAGTTTTACTTTTAAAAACAGTTAGGGGATTGTAGGAACTTTTTACCCCAGCCCACCTTCACGGCTTTGGTACCACAGCTAAGGAATTCCACATCATTTTTCCGAACGCCACTTTTACAAAATAGCCCAAGGCCTAAACTGCCAGGATGCAAACCAGGCATAGCCAATGGCCTTTTAAAATAAAATGCTACTGACATCAGATGTCTGTCTTGTTTATGATAATATAATAATCATAAAAGGCTCAAATGTGATTTCCTTATTTTGGACACCAGACAGCAAAGGGCGATTTGCCAGTACAGAAATTATTTCCGTTGGTGTATTTCCCACCCACTCTCTTACCTACTTTACAAAACCTTCCTATCTAAAAGGGAAATTTCGTGTTTCCCTGCTTAGGATAGGTTTTGAGGAGACTATGGAGACTCTTTTGAAAACTCATTAATAAGGAGAGCAGCTCCAGACTTCTGAAATACATCCTTTTTATCCCTTACTTTTGGCTTTAGGGAATTAGCTGAATTCATACAAGTGATGTGACTGGAGAGAATGCCGTGCAATGAAGGGCTCTTTAATCCGATAGATTATTCTGGTGGGTTTTCCATCCTTTTAAGCCTTAAAACCAAGATAGGATCTCTGTCTCAGAGATAAGGAAAATACGTGGCCGTCACTATAAAGCTGATGATGATTTCCTCTGGCTTTGAAACTCATGAATCACTGACATTCTTGTTCGCAGCAAACCCCGCTTGCAAACACAACTGATATCCACAGAGTTCAATCCCTGAGTCATCTGTGTGTGTTGCTTTCTAAAAGTCCTCTCCGGACATCTATTATGTGGGAACTAATTTAACATCGAAGGCTTATCGCGGAATTGCTAGGGAGCGAATTAAACGTGGCCATAGAAGATTGCCATTGTAATAGACTTCATAAAAATACTATTGCTGAGTAACCTAATTCATCTCGAGAGTAAAAATAAGGAGTTCCTAGAGGTATCCAATAGAAAAGTTTAAAGAGAAAAGAAAAGTTTAAAAGTTTGAAGAGAGTAGCACAAAGTATTCAGTATCCTGATAAATATGGCTAGTTCCTAATTTCTGTGACTGGTAATAAGTAACAACAACTACATAAAATGCAATTAAAAAGATAAAAAAATGGAAAACATCTCATTATGCCAATTAGGAAGCAGAAACGAGTAACACTCTTATTCATTTGGCCTAACTGCTGCTACTTGAAGATGGAGGCAGTATCATATTCCTGAGGTACATCTCCCCAAAGGCAGTGGCTGTAGCCATGCTGGCTCTTTTAAATGAGAAAGCATTCGGGTCAGACTTGCCACCAGCAGGAGATTAATTATGGAGGGGATTATGTACGATGTGACCTGCAACAAACACAGAGAATAAGGTCATAGCGTACTCGGTCATCAAATTAATAAAAGAGAAACAAAATGGTGGCAATTGTAAGAAAATAATTGGCCTTTCATATTTGTGGGGTACCTAAAATGTTTACAGTTTAACTGGCTGTGCCCATACTAAGACAGTAACTCCTCTCAGTCTTCCTCAGAGGTGCAGGAACTAGCTGCTTTGCTTACTAAATAATGTCTTCCAAGTTCTTGGAACTGTGTTGAAAACAGTATTTTACAGGGCCCACCAAAAAACCGAAACTGGTGGTTCCATCCCTCCTCTTTATTGTTTTGGGGGAGAGGCAGACAGCGAGAGAGTGTATTAAACTGTACATTGTCTAATTGAAAGAGGATTCCATATAAGGCAATAAAATAATTTGGTCTTGTCAGAAAAACGTCTTTATCCCGGAAAAACGGAACCAGAAGTCATCAGTACAGATGTAACTCCAAAACCTTCTCCTGGAATAACTGGGCTAGCACTACTGCAACTTCATAAATATAACTAGCAGTGGTATAGGGATTAGTTTGCCCAGTTAAATTTTGTTTCGTATCGGCTTTCACTAGAGGCAATTTAAATTTTAATTAAAAAACATTAAAAAAAAGTAAAATGTAAAAAAAAAATGAAGCGTTTCCAATTGTTCCTGCATTCTGGTGGCTACAAAATGGAGGCGAACGAGCCACGTTCACGATTGCTAAAATCAAAGTTTGCTATCAGTTCCATAGCAAGAGGTGTTCTACCTTCTGCTAGATTTTCATGGCTAAATACCAATGGACAAGGTGATGTTCTCTCAGTTAAACTGGCTCTCTTAGGAGCCAAACCGGATAGGTTTTTCCTGAAGTGTTTTTATATGAAGATAAACTGGTGATAGTTTATGCCGATGACACAAATAAGCAGATTTCTGGATTCAAATAATGTAACAAGCTGAAAAAAAGAACAGGAAAGACTTCTCATTCTGCAAAAACGATAGTCTGGGTTTATATTCTCGGATTCTGGGTTTACACAGAGGGTTATATTCTCCGTCCGGACAGAGACACTGCAGCGCCTTGCTCCTCCAGGGTCCCGCTGATCTGGTGTGCGTTTACACACGTAAGTGCACAAAAGCTGCGACCTTGGCCTTTCTTTAGTGCCGTTGCCCACCACTAATTCAAGAGGTGCCCACATCACCTTCTGGTGCTTGTTTCAGGACTGGGGAGCCACACAGATGCTCCAGCACATCCTTAGTGACTGCAGGTCGGTGGTGCTGTGCACGGAAAAGACCGATGTTCCGATTTGCCAACGCACCTGGATTACCAGGAGGGTTTTAGGGCTGGCGTCTCAAGCTAGATCTGGTTAGACATTCCGGCACACGATGAGCAGGAGCCAAAATCCTGGGCCAGGCCAATGGTATCCTACCTCTGTTAATGCCTGATTTTTCTGAGGAAAGTGCAGGAAAATATGTTTAATCTTTTGAACCTTTTAGGTTCAAAGTTCATTACTAGCCAAACGGAGAGGAAATTCAAAGTTCTATGGAAATCAAGGAGCAGAAATACCTTCATGTTAATTTTTTCCAGGTCACATCACAGCATATTCACTTGCTATATCAATCCAGCTCTGATTTAATATAAGTTGAAAATAAAAAGAAAATATAATTTTGCCGGTATTCTCCAAATTCTGTACAGCTAGCAGGGAATCGTCTAGCAGCAGTCAGATTTGTTAACACATTTCTGGGATATTCATTCTCAAAAAGAATCAGCGAGAGCCTTATCCTTCTCCCATGGTGATACCTGAGCTTTGCAGGGTCACACAATAACTTCCACGGCCACTGGGAGAAAAGTGAGGTACTGGTATTCCTGGTAGCTATCTTAGAGGAATGAAAATGTATCTTTCTTTGTATTCACAGGGCGCTTTTCATTCGGAACGATTCCCGTTCAAACACCGCAATCATTCTCTTCCCATCTAAGACACAGTCTACAGTGGGCTGCTCAAAAACTCTTATGAAACAATAAAGAAAACAAGTCAGATTAGGGCACGCACCAGTACAGCTCAATGCAGTTCTTTTAAATATTTGCCCCGGTGTATCACAATCCAGCTTGCAAAGGCAGAACTGAAAGTACTGCAGATCTGTAGGCCACAAGGTTTTAAAATACGTGGTTCCACACAAAGCAAATGATTTTTAAAGGATGGATTTTAAAATGAAACTTGTGTTCAGAATTTCGGGGATAACCCCCCAAAACAAAACCAAGGGTTTTCCACAAGAACTCTATAAATTCTTGGACATCACCGCTGCTGCTCAGGGACTGACATTCAGTTAGATGAAGTAATTCCCTGCAGGCTGAGAGTCTAACGTAAGAACTGTCGTATTGTGTACACCCATACATTCTCTCTTCTAAGGAATTCCCCATAAAAATCTTTCTCAATTATTCATTAACCACAGCTGTGCTGAAGGGTGCTCACTGGAAAGTAAAGGGGGATATTTTCCTTCAGGTCGATGACCTGTGTGAACCTAAAAATTCTAAATGTATTTTACGTGGAAGTTCAGGAATTCTGTTGAAGTTGTTATAGCTAGTTTTTGCATCCTCCCAGGGAAGAACTGCTTCCCCTTGCTACATCTGTAAAACTCACAAAGCAGAAGTGGGATTCGTCACGAGTCTAAATGTGGGCAACAACACGTGCAGACATGATGTGCGTAGGATGGGTTGAGATTTATGTCCCTCGTACAGCAGAATCGTTCGGGTCATGTACAGTGGCTATTTGTCCAGAATTTCTAGGTGGTTTTCATCTGTCAAAAGCCTGCAAATCCAGTGGAACCAAAGTGTAGGTACAAGAGAAGGAGCAGGTAATTGCCCAAGCAGAAGCAAGTCTGGAGACTCGGAGCTGCCCGGAGCTCTCTCCAGCACTGCTGTAAGCTCTTCCACACCTCCCACGGCTGGGGAGCATCCACGGATGTGCTGACCGCACCGAGCCCTTCCCTGCCTCCGCATCCTCTCGTCCCCAACGGCCGATGGTGTCACCTGCATCGGATGGCTTAAGCTCAGCTACCAATGGGAGAGGTCATTTGCTCTTGGGTGGACGAAACAGAAAGGGAAAACCAGCACTTTCATTTGCCACATCATTTCTTTTGATGTGAACCTGTTGCCCACCCTCTTTTGTCTCTAAGAGGCTTCCTCCAGCAACACGGAATCACAGCGAATGCTCTCTCCCAGGAGACCAGAAACTGCGCTTTAAGAGGCTCAGGGAAACAGTATGCGCATTTAAGATGTCGCTGCCATTGTTCAATTTGCATTGCTCAGGATATTAATTTAATTTTAAATGCTTCACCACAGCTAGGGAAAAGCCAAACTCTCTCTAAATTACATTAGCTGATAGCAAAAGCATCTAATGTGCAGCAAATGGAATTGCATTTTGCTTACACTCAACTAAATTAACATTTAGCTCTCTGAAAATTAAGAGGTGTATTACTCAACACATCACCAACATAAAGCTTGCTTAATAATGATATTTTGATTATGTTTTTCTAATTCAGGTCGAGCTGAGTGACGATACCACAATAGTGTTTGACAATGACAATAGCATTTGCCTGAGAACTAAAATCAGTCTTAAATGATGTTTATTCCTCTGTAAAAATATATTATTTTAATTAAACAGACACATCAGTTCATTCTGTTGTATAAAATGATTTTCTAAATAAAAACCCAAGATAAAAATTGTCTGCCATCACCAAGGGGTGGCAGACAAGTTGGGACTACACCAAGTACTTTGAACAGCGCTGAGAAGAAAGGCGTCATGTCCCAATACCAAATTGGAGAAAATTAGTCTGAAAATCATGTGGACTTGACTAAAAGTCGCAGTAATCTGGCAAGGGGGGAAAGGACTGAGCTTAAATATGCTGCTCAAGAAGCTGCGAAGTGCAGAGATGGCTTGGATGTGTGATGAAATTAAAAGGCTTGAGATAAAAGGCAACGCTGGGCTGGAGGCACTGGAATGATCCTGATGATAGGAGAGATGCTGGGAAAGGCACACATCCGTGCTGGTTTGTTATGACACAGGCTATCTGTAACTAGGGGGAAAAGAGGGAATGAAAATTACTGTTAGTACTAGAACCACGACTCTTGTGAAACTTCCAGTTAAGCAAAGCTGGACCCTTATTTGGTTGGGTTACCTGAGCTGCTGAAGGATCGGCTGGATATTTTTATATATATACTTTATATAAACCCACATATTTTTACTTTGAAATTCTCAAGACTTGCACATAAAGAAACACCCATCTGCTATTGGTAGAAAACCACAGCGCTTTCATCCAAACAGTAAATAAAACTTAAGTCACTAAGCAAAAGGGGAAGCCTTGGGGAATCTGTACAGTTAAAACTTTCTGAAGGTTTTGTACATGTTGCCAAGTTTCAAACGTTTGGGATAAGAATGACCAAGGGATTAGAGATCAAAACAGTTCTTTATTTTTTCATTTTGCTTGCTTTGTACATCTGGCAGTGTCAGGGTATTGTACATTCCACAAAACCCCCGTTCAGTTACTTAGGCTCACATTCGAAAACACGTCTGACTAATTAACTAAGAGCAGCGAGCAGTTCTATTAGCACGCCCACACGCCTTTGCAAACCAGAGATTTTTCTAACACAGCTACAGAGTAATTATTCACAGACTGAACTGGAAGCCAGCCATCAGAAAACCTTTTACAAATTAGAGAATGAGCTGCAAAACCCATGCAAATTGTGAGGGACCTTAGGCCAAAGAGTTTTATTTGTAATCACAGCTTAATTTTGCTGGATCAGTTTCAATTTTTTAACATCCTTACATCAGTTTTATCTGACAAAACTTTAGTAAAATTAAATACTGATCTTCAAATCTTCAAAATCAGATGCCATACAGCAGGATAAGAAGGAAAGTGACGCACAAGAACAATTCCAACTGAAGGTGTTGGAGGAATGTATCAGTTGGGATTAAGTACTAGTGGCTAAGACCACCTCAGATGCAACTTCCTAAGTAACCGATTTCCATTGCCCAAAGCAAACGGAAAACAAAACCCAGAACAAAAATCAATTCAAATCTAGCAAAACTATGGATTTGATGGGAAACAGAACATTTTGGTTTTTGAGTATTTCAAATGTTTCTGAATTGGAATAAATTTAATAATGCAATGTCCTGTCAAAAAAATTAAGCAAATAGTTTTTCAGTCTTTCGTTTTTTTTCTTTTTTGGCTGAAACAACCTAAGGAAACATCCACTGTATTGTCCTTGCTTTTAAAGTGTTCAGATGAAATCCAAATTTTAATAAATATTTTCTGGAGACGATCTCGATTGCTTCAAGAGCTCTATTTAGCTTTTTCACAAAGCTTCTCTTATAAGGCCAGCCAGTCTCTTGAAGGCCTGCAATGACACAAATATGGTTCACGTTTATATTCCAGCATTACTTAAATAGGCAACACACCAAACCTGTAAAGCTACTGGAACTACCCTAACCATATACAAACTCAGTATTTTATACTGCAAAATTCTGCTGATATTCTCTGTTTTCCTTTCATGTAAGCCCATATACGAGCTTTGACTGGACCACGCTTCCACATCTCTGATATAGAAAATAAAAAGCAGAATTTTCTGAAACAGAAAAATATGTATATTGATGTTCAAAGGTTAATTCGGAGTTCAGATGCAACTCAACAGTTGTACTTTTAATACAACTAGGGACCCCCAGAAGAATATCTCTTTTAACTTAATATAAGGGCCTAGAGGCTCCAAAGTTGAAAGAAAAGGAAGAACAGCTGAGTGAGGAAGCACATAAAAGAAGGTCATCTTATCTGTTACAAACCTTCACTTTCATTGCATAAAAGTACAACTACAAATACTGAACTGTTTCAAGCACCTGAATCAAATGAGTATTAAATCTGCACAAATACATGTCTCCTGTCTTTCTTCCCAATGATTCACGGATTCAGCCAAATAACATCCAAAATATTCCTAAAATACATAGAAGATTAGTTCCTGAGAAATGAAATACAACATGTATATCAACTGTATGAAAGAAAAACAACATTCTTTCCTATAAGAGATTGACAACACCCCTCCCCAACACACACACGTGATGCCTGCTAATGCTGAAGCAAAGAGCAAAACTTACTCTGACTTCAGTAAAGCCTTTTTGAAAAATGTCTGGGAGGATTAAGTGTGAGACTCTGTATGTATGAGATATACACTGAAAAATTTTAAGTGCTCCTAAAAATTTGGTACCTTTCAGGTCATTTGGATGTGAGTATCTTGCCTAAGAAACAGCTAATACTGCTTCAAAAGTACTCCTTAATCACCTAAGTACTAAAAAAACCTACATTAACATTCAAGAAACCACGTAAGAAGTAAGTAAAAATAAGGGAGCATTAGTATGTGAGAAACTGTCTTGCTAAGAATGTAAAAAAAAAAAAAGAAAATCTCACTTACCAGATCCATCTGGGCCGGAGAAGACAGAGAGAAGGAGGCTCTGACGTAAGAACTAGGCTCTGAACTATCGATATTGAATGCTCCTCCAGGAACCAGTAACACCTAAGAAAAATTGATTAGCCACCCAGTTATCACCACTTCTACAGTTTTAAAAGACTGTGTTGAATAAAATTTGAGAAGGCTGACTGCTGAAACACTGCTATCAGAACATGGCGTAATGTATTTCTTCTCCTCAAAAGGAGAAGCCAAAAATATGCAACCTGGAATCAGCCTTTCATAACAAAATCAAAGGGCTCTTAGGTTTTTGTTCCCTAGGCTGGTGGGTTACCAGGTCTGGCTTATCATCACAGTCTTTAGAAGCACCAGGGAGGTGGGCTGTAGTTTACTCTGTATACACTGCTGGCTCTTATAAGTTGGAGAAATAAAATCACACTTAATTTCTCTTGTCAAAAAGATACAGTGGACAGCCATCATTCATATAGGTATAAATATTAATATTATATATGTATGTTGTATACATGGCATATTGTACTATATACAGTTGATGTATATGGTTTAAATTTAAGTAAGCTGATTAAATATCAACTTCTAAATACAGACTTGAAAATATTAACGAGTGACTGTGCGATAATGCCTGACTTGCAGACTCAGTGATGGCGCACAGCAAGTCCCCCTGCTTTTTATGGGCAGCCGTATGTGCGAATAGATACGGTAAATTTATTTTATCCTCCCCTCATTTCATTTTAACATCATAAGCCATTAAACCATAGGTCATACTTCTTTCTGCAAAGCTTTTTCCATGATCAGCTGCTGTGTGTCAGAAATACCCTTAATTTTGATCCATAGGAACATGCCAGCAGCAGGAGGGTACCATTCTGCCAGGTCTGGAGAGAGAGAAAAGAAGGGAATCAAGAAGGAAACTTCTGCCCCGCCTTTAACTGATGCATCATACGTTCAGTGATGATGTAGATTTGTTGCTCCAGTGAACTCAAAGGGAATGCAGGCCACAGAGCCAGGGTGCCACTTGTCTAATTTAAAGTACTCCTAATCAAATCGGTGCGGGCTTACTGCACTTGTGCTGGCATCCTCAATAGTTTTTGTGAACGTGATTGCTCTGAATGACAGAAATCCCAAACATTAACGTACTGTATTTGTTGATTACTTTCAGATCAAGTAAACAATATAAAATATTTTTTCTGATGCAGTTTCTCTTAATATCACATTGACTATCAACACGATTTTAAGTGTAGTAAAGCCCAGAACTGTTTTCCTTTAAGTTACAATGATTACAGATTTTTTCCCCAAAGAAAAGGAGAGCGTAGGAGTTATGAGGAAGATGGGAAGGCTTACAGAGGATTGTATTTGCAGACTTACTGTATACCTTTTGTTTACCTAGAATTCTTTTTCTGGTTTTGGACATAATTTTGAAGGAATTATTTATTTGACTTGACATCTTCTCCAGCTCTTCCTTGCTGTATTTAAGCATTACCTATCTAAAAAATAAAGGTCTGTCTTCCTTAATATTTTGGCTCCTATTACTAGAAAACATGAAGACCCTGTGGCCTTTTACATGAGTATATTCGCACAATACACTTTAAGGCAGCCCAGTGCTATTACCCTGTTTTGATACTTGGGGGATTGAGGCAAAAAGGGGCTGCCTGGGTCCACAACCCATGGTTGGTCAGAGCCACGTAGAAAAAGAAGAAATACTTTGTACCTAAAAACCTGGAATTAGCAAGAGTAAGTACATGAATGACCGTGTGGTGCCCAAGTGCATGTGTCCCATGGAAGTATCATCTAAGGTAGGTGGGCAGTTTTTAAGCAGTTATGGCTGATTCCACTTAGACTAACTAAAAGGAGTGAGTCACTAACTGTAATTGCATTATTGTTGATCAAATTCTTTCTGTGCTCCGTGATTAACCACAAAAAGGGGACATTTGAAATTGATTTCTGACACAAAAATGATTATCGCTACTGCTGTATTGATTGTTTACATCTTCTTTTAAATCAAGGCTACTAAATCTGGCTATTTCAGACAGGGATTATAAAGACAGAGATTTTAAACATAAAAAGTGTAAGATCAAAGTGCAGTGAAATATATCCTCTTTGTAAAAATGCGGTGAGCTTTCTTCTCATCACCATCTCCTTGTCCCACCAGAAAAGCATGAAAACAGCAGCGCTAGGTAATTTGTCCTAAGCTTAATATTTAATGGCATTGATTTGCTTATAATGCTTCTCTGTCACTTCAGTCAAGGGATGAACTTTAGTGATTTGTCTTGAACACAAAGATGATAAATAGCTAGAAAACAATTTCAGTAATTAGCTGCGTTGCACTCACTGACCTTTTAACCACCTGTCAGCAGCAACGAGCATTGCATCCCGCTGGGTCCTGTAGAACTTCACCACTCTGAAAGCAAATGATAATTCAAAGTCATGATCTCATAGCGCTTCAGAGTCCATTTGTTTCCAAAGGCAGAAACAAAGCTTTTCTACTTGAACAACCTGAGTGCACATTTAATGGAAATATGAGCATATCCTAGATGGGCACACCACCGTATGCTGTGTGTATAAAACTTGGTATATGGATCAGAGATGTCTTGAATGCTTCAGCGTGTCTCCAATAAAGCACTGATCAACCAGGCAGAGGAAGGGCCTGTGTGGCTGTTTCTTAAGCTTCACGTATGTCACGGAAACGCTATATATTATATCCATTCTGTCTAGTGTATCAGCCGATACAAGTCCTGTGAGCAATATTTACTGCACAAAATGGGCACACTGAAGAAAATTAAGGACTTACACATAGGCAAAAGCACAGCCTCGGTATTTGTGCATTTGGGTTGAATTTGTGTAATAGGTACATGTGGAAATGGTATTTCACAAGGTAAAAAGCAAATCGTACAATAAACCTGTCATGCCTATTTGACAGCTTCCTCTTTTCTAAACTTTTGAACCTATCTACTTCCTTCACACTTTAAGTAAAACTTCCAAATAATTTAATCTCTTACTGGGGAAAATGACCCTAAACCAAGTTTCAACATGGACAAGTCTTGTGCAGTGGCTTTTGCTGACATAAAATGAGACAGCTGTGCAACAGGAGACACAAGAGAAATGCCCGAGTGCATAAATCAGGTACAAATGTGTTCCCATCCCTGTAGGGA
>NW_009633561.1:39274-51094 GCF_000690535.1 Cariama cristata
TTAGTAATTTGCGTATTTTTACATTTAGATTTTTTTTTTTGTACTCTCTGAACCAATAGCTTTGTTTTCTGGATGTATTTTATTACACCTGATAGACAAACACCAACACCACCAAAGGCTCATATAGTTTTGGGACTCAGCCTATACCAATTGCTACATTTGCATGAAATGGTAAATCTCACTTGCAGAGTTTTCACCACACCACAAATTCTGCTGCAAGCTTTTTGCCTTTCTGTTATCATTTTACTTTCATGTTGGAATGAAATTTTAAGTGTTAGTAAGACAAGACTTGCACAAAACTGTAGCTGCTCCAAACCACAGCCTAGCACCTGCTGAAAAGCATGATCTAACAAGTCAGCCTTGTCCAAGTGAAATCACCTGGATGTGATGCCACTCAGCTGTGGGGCATCATCAATTAAAGTCACCTGGCAACCAACTGTAGAAGGTTATAAAGGGCTGCAGCTACCCTACTGCAGCACTATCTTCATTAGCTCTGGAGAAAGCATGGCCTTCTGGCTTGAGCAAGGATGCCTTTCGGCCTACAAGAAGGTGGTAAGTGAAGGGATGCATTTATGATGTATTTTTCTAACTGTTGAAAGTTTGGCTAAAGTGTGGTCACAAGTTTCCCTGCAAAACCTCTCTTTATGTTCCTAATTCTTAAAACAAGGCAAAGCTAGGGCTGGTGTGTCTGCTTTGTTTTTTTTTTTTAAATACTGGTGTGTATAGTATGGAGAACAGGCAGGTGCTTGAGGCAGAAGTGGCTGTAACAGTGAGATGTGAGAACTTCTTTTCATGCTTTGCTCACATTCCTGTTACAGGCCTCTGCAGGGTCTAACACAGTGCCCAGTGAAGTAGGAAGCTTGAGGTTTGTATGGCATCTGAAATGAAGCACAGATACTCAAGAGAAACTGTGCTCCTCCAGCATAATAAATGGAAAACAAATACATGTCAGTCAGTATGTAAGAAATGCCTTGCTGAGTTTGACCTTAGCCCGGTGCTCTGTCTGCAGCACTGGCAATAAAGGCAGTGTTTAGTGAGTGTAGGTGAACCTCACTGCTTTCTGTAGGTCTTTCCAACAGCATCCACAATCATTAGATTAAGGACGTTAGAAGGCGAATCCCTCCTTTAATTGCTGGCCCAGCCTTAAATGGTGACAGTTAGTGAGGCAAGAACTCCCTTTATAGAAGCCGTGCTGACTTTCTCAATAGATTATGTGCTCGGTGATCTTAGCCTTTGCTATAGACCCTACTGCTTTAGCAGGGATGAAAACTTTATTCACCGACTTGGAGCTCGCAAGACCCTCTCGAGTTCCCTTCAGATGGGAGCTGCATAATGACTGTGCCAGCGGACTGGCAGATTGTGGGTCCACAGTGGCAGCTTATGTGCCCTGGCCTGTGTGTCTGCAACTTTGCACCGAGCTCCTTCAGGGCTCTTGTGTGAATGCTGTTGGTCTTAAATACTCTGTTGTGGTGACCTGGCTTATCTATTTGGCCTAATACTGATGCACCTCCTCTGCCCTGTTGGCTGCAAAGAGCGTTTTATGTGGGTAACAAGATGCAGAATGACAGGTGATGGGATACAGTATATGACATGACCCTACCTGTCTATATGCTCCAAGAAACCTTTTTCTCCCCATTGCTGAAGCAGCTGTGATATCATAATCTAAAGAAATAAAACACATCATCAACACCGTATTTTAAACAGGACTGTTCTGCAATCATCAAAAGATATATACAGCCTGATGCATTATTCAAAACTCCACACAGGCAAGAAAGTGCAAGCAGGGTCTCTTGGAGCCCTTTATAAACCGAGGTGGCAACAGCAACAGGCCGCTGTTGTCCGTGTTACTGCTGTCTCCAAGGATCATGGCACTGTTTGGGACTTAGGGTGGGAGGAGGGAAAGATGGATGGAGAGCTAAATGTGGTAATCGGGTAATAATGTATATTGCTTTACCTTCCTGCCCGTATCAGCCTTTCTGCTTTGATACTGCCTCTATGATGAACTAATGGAGATGGAAGATGGAAGCCATGTTTAGATGTGCTCAAAGTCTCCTCTCCTTGTTACTAACTGTAAAGGGGCTGTAATCCGCAGCCTGCTTTGTAATGTCTCTGTGGGCTGCCAGTATCGCTCTAATTACAAAGTAGCAGGGAAACCAGAAAAAACCCTAAGTGTTTCTTCCAATGTATTCTTTACATTGAGGTTTTTCAAGTGAACCTACTAGCAAGAGATACAAAGTATTTTAAATCTTGTTTCTTGAAATCTGAAGGTTAAGGGCACGTTGGCTGTGCTCTCCAGGCACTGAGACACCCTCTAGCTCTGGCTGTAATTTCTATGGTGGTCTCTTCTCCTTTGGCAGAATTGGCAATGTATGTGCTTACTATAAACCAAACTGGAGAAGTGCAGAGCCACTGCAGAAGTGCAAAGCTGTCTGTGGTTTTATGACTTGGAACATGTTACCTTCTCTAAATACAGTTCAGTCGGCAGTTTGGTACTTGCCTGTGTGAAAGTGCTGGTGTGCATTGTTGAAACCTGAATGTGTAGAATAACTCTGTCAATGAGCGGCTTGGGACCTGTCAGAAAACCTATTCTTAACCTACAAAACAAAAAAGAAAAAAGTTACTACAGAAATGCAATGAGTTAATACTTTGTATGAGTTACAGTTTAACTTGTAACTGGGAAAATGTGTAACTGCTTGATTGATATTGTAAGGATCTTTTATGCATTTCAGTTTATCTATATCTTAATACTGCCCTAAGCCCCAGGCTTATGCAACTTATGAGCTGAGTATCAAAGTCATGAAATAAAAACACTTAAGGGTTTTAATGCTTATACTAGCTTCTAAGTTCTGAGACTTCAGGACATATCCCATGTTTGTAAGCTTTCCTCTGCAACCAGAAAGATTACATGAAGGAAAGCCAGGTTTTCACATAATGAAAAATCGTAAATGCTCAGGCTCTATGAAAAACAGATGGGAAGTGGCGAACAGCTTTACTCCCTTTCACTACTGCAGAATAAATGGAATTTAGAGTGATGAACTAGATTCTTACTCATGCTTCAGTTCTTATGACCCATCTTTACAGACTGGCTGAAGTTTTCCTTTGAAGAAAAACAGAACCAGTGTGCGTCATTTTGCACTTGCATCATGCCTTTTTGCAGTGTCACTTCTGAAAGTGCAATCACACCTAGCATCATGTTGTCTCCTCACTTTCTCAGGGATGGGGTTACAGTCCACTAGCTGCCAGTGCAGAATTCACATTACTTTGTTATATCTATTAAGATAATAAAAACAAGTTAAAAATCAATTATATTGGCTTATGTCAAATGGAAGACAGACAGCTTAGTTTTTCAGGCAGGTGGAAACAACCTGGAAACTGGAAGGCTAGAAGATGGGCAATCAGTATAACCCTATGAATAGTCTGCGGAGAATGACACCATCATTTCTTTTCTGTATTACAAGTTCAGGGAGTCTGCAGGAATGGTAAGAGATAGAAGGAGAAATGGAAAAAGAAGAGAGAAAAGCTCCTAGCAGTTCCATGAACAGAGCTGGAATCTAGCATCTATCTTTCTGCCTAAATGGCATCTGCAAGAATGGGCTGCCTGGGGAGAGCGGCTGAACTATCAGTACCAGAAGAGAAACAATCTGGAGGTGAATGCCTGCCAACAGATGACATGAAAAGTGAGCAGACTGAGAAAAGCTGTGGAGCCAAAAGGACATTCCAGAAATGGATAGGTATTAGATGAAAAAACACTATGAGATGTCTGATCACTTTGTATGAAGTCTTGTGCCTCAACCGAACAGGCAATGCTGAGCAGTCTGAAGCTGGCCTTACCCCGATGAGAGAATTTTGGAGAAAGAGTCAGTCCTGATAACTCGGCCATCCACATCCATTGAGAGGAAAGTTGGAGCCCATGGCTTGGAAGAAAAATAAAAATAAAATTCAAGGTGCTAGTAAGGATTATGATGGAATTATTTTCTTTACTATGAAGACATAATTAATTTCTTAAAGAAATATTTTGATAGTAAATATTTCAGATGTGCACTCCAAGGGAAAAAATGCAGTAACTTGCACACAAGTGATTGTTAGGCTAGCTGTCTGCGACGTGATTACAACATTCCATGAAAGTCATTGAGAAATCAGCCTTGTTATTTTCTGATGCTTAGCCCACTGTTAGCATACAAGTGTTCAGTTCAGGTTTTGGTATGATGCCATAAGTAGGAGAGACAAATAATTATTTCTTTGCCAAAATTTTTTTAGGGAGTAAACAGATACCGTAATTGCTAAGATGGGGCCCTGTACTTTTAGCTTTATCTAGAAAAAGGAAATGGGAAGATATGACCAAATTTTGATGATCTGAGTTCAGCACATTTTTTCCTTACCAAGAATTCTATTTTTACACCCTCTCCCCTTACACTAACGAAGCCACACAATGCTATTCAATGAGTAAGTGGAAGAGTTTTATTGCCTCCTCCCACAAAAACGTATTTCAAAATAGGAAATACTGAACTGTAGCTTCTACCAATGTTTTACTGCTTTGTAAGACCAGCTTTTGTTCCTGAAGTTAGGTACTGTTGCAGACTGCAACTGCAGATCCAGGTGTGAAGACAGGTCAGCACTGGATTGCTGCCCATTTGGGGAAACCCACATGGAGGAGGGAAGCCACCTAGTCAGTACTACTTCCTGCGGTATTTGGGAGAACTCTCTCGGGTTCTCCAAAAGGCAAAGGGTTCAAAATGGGAAGAGTTGTCTGGGATGAAGGGGACGTTAAGAGGCTGCTATTTTCGAGTGCTGCTTTAGCGGCATACTTGTTTTGTTCTGGAGGCAAAGTCTTTGCCATTTGCTGACTGCTGAAGGAAATTCTGTCCTGTGTAAGGCTTAAGGAATTTGAACCGCTGATTAACAGGACTGAGCAGTAACACGCCACAAAGGGGACAACAACTGAACGTAGCATAGACTGTGGGGCCTACAACTACCTTGTAGGACATGAAGGAGGAGCATGCAGGAAGATCCATGGCTTAAACCTCAGCTCTCTCCTGGACCAGGAAAGAAGATATTACTAAAGAGTATGGAAGAAAAAATTACCTTTTCAAACTGAAGAAAGTAGTAAGGATCATCTTCTATTATGAGGAAATCATATTTTCTTGCAAGCTAAAGAAATGAATAAAAAATAAAGAATCATTAAAATGTAAAGATACTGTAAGTTCAGTTCTTCCTATACCCCGGGCCTGTTACCAGAAGCATATTATGATCCTACGGATTGCTCATTCACTACATACAAGGCCCTATCAAGAGAAGCTTTTAAATGCCCAATTTAGACATCAAGCAATTAGAAGAGCAAACATTGTACCTGCTGTACAAGGACACGTGACTAACTGAAGGTCCGTTCCATGTAGCATTCAAACTGTGCAGAAAACTTGCAGGAAGCCCATGGCAAAGACACCAGCCAGCAATGGGCTGCTATTGCAAAAACAATTTATCTAATGCATAGTCCACCTCTAAAGAGCTGTCATGAAAGAGGTTCTGCTAGAAACAAGTTCTAGGAGGAATGTCTACTGGACCAGTAATGGGCCCAAATACCAGATGTGGGGTATCCTCAACTGAAATGACTGACGTTTTCCCATTTCCACCTATAAAGTTCACAAGGCCCCAGCGACATACCTGGTAAATCTCCTTCTTGCGCTCTGTGGTCAGAGAGTTTCCAGTTGGGTTGCACCCATTTGGAATAGTGTACAGGAATTTGGGGAGGTGGCGGCTACGATTTTTTACATCTTCTGGGCTCCAAGCAGACAGAATTTCTTTTAGAGCTTTTGGAATAATGCCATGTTGGTCACTAGGAACATTAATTATGTTACAACCCAAGGGTCTCAGCTGTTGATAGGAGGAACAAAACTGTCATAATCGCATAATTCCAAGGTCTGTCTTTTGTCATTGGCATTGTAAAATTTCACTGATATAAAGTCTTTCTGATTTTATAGCTATCTCAAGCTCCATTTGCTCATGATTCAAAAGAATGTTTGCCTGAATTTGCTGTGAAGTTTGTCAGACTTAACACATTACTCTTTATTTGCTCTGTTAAGCCAACTGAGAAGGAACGGTAGCTCCTCTGTCCAACTACTGCTCTTCTCTGGGAAATCACACATGGTTTTGCAAGCAGAAGGGGATTTTGTGAATTTCAGCTGTGTTCTCTTGGGACTCCTCATGCTCTCACCACAGACAGGCAGTTCACAGCACCTTCATTTCCTACTGACAATTTACACTACTTCAGTGGAAGTGCCAGAACTATAAGCTACTCTTCACTGACAAAGGGCAAAGAAACTGTTCTCAATAGATACATTCAGCAATACAAAGGAGAATGAAATGATGCTACGGCAATGACATGTTGACAGCAGTATGAAAAAAATATAGGTAAAATACCAACAAAAAAGCATGCTGTCTTCCCTCTGTGGAATTTCAATTTGTACTGTGTAGCACTCTGCATTTTAAGTAGAAATGCAAGTTGCTGCATTGTCAAAATATATTCCTAAAAGTATATTTGATTAAACAAGATATATTCAAACTTAGCACAGCACACAATAACAAAATTCCTTTTGATGCAAGAGGAGACTAGACTAGAATGGTGGTGTATTATCTATTCTAACACTTCTTACAGTTCTTATGCATTTTGAGTTGACACTTAATTACATACCGATTAAGTTAATTTTCAGAGGTAAACTTACTAGTTCATATCTTCATATATGGATGTTTCAGGCCTATTCCAATTTTATACTATTTATAGCTATGGTATAATCAGACAATGAGATACTTCAGGTGAATGTGCTGACATGTTAAAATACAAACTTCTTATAAATTTGCTTCAACCTGACTAGGCTGTGATGGCTTGCTTTCCAATCCCAAATGTGACCTTAGCCCTTGAATGAACTAGGATTTGGAAGAGGAACTTCTGTCCTGGGCGTAGCTTTTATAGAACTTTTAGTAGAAAAGTTTCTATGAATTAATATTTATGAACTGGATGAACACTAAAAACTTGGTTCTTAGATGTTTTTACAGTAAATACAGACAGTGTCTATAAGACTGCAGATCAGGTAGTAAATTGCATTTACTTCAAATGTAACATTCACAATGTTTTGTAGCTAAAGAATACTTACAGCTGCTAGTGTCCCAGAGTATGTGGGTGCATCCAAAAGGATGTTGTCCCCAGGATTAATGAGCATTTCGAACACCTGTAAAAGAAAAGAGTCCATTTTAGAAAGATTGTGCCATTCTTGTATGCATGCTTCATACTTCTGACTTCTTAGGGGGATTAAAAATCTTGATTGGATATTGGTAATTCTGTAACTGTTTCATTATGTTGTCTGTGAGAAAAGCAATGAACAGATGAAAAATGTGCTTTAGAGCCAAATGAAGCTAGGTAATCAGCTGGAGAATACCAACTTGAAATGGCAAGACAGTGCTCTAGAACAGAAACAGTGCTTCAGTTACAGAAAGGATCAACTGAACAGCAGTGAGAGTGGCTGGAAAGGGTAATTATTTAAGGAAGTCTAACACAATTAGAATTGAGTTATGGTAAAGCAAACAATGCACCTATGTACTTATTACTGCCCTACTTGAGTAACATGAAATGTTACCTTACAGTGTATTTTCTGTCGGGCTCTTTGGTTTACTCGAACATTTGTGCAGTCCTGACAGATTAGCCTGCCACACCAGTTTTCTTTCAGTTCTATTATCTTGTATTGATAACACTGAGAAATATTGAACAAAGTACCCTGCGTATAGTTATACAGGGGCACTGAATGCTGAGTATAACTGAACTGATGGAAGGATAAACATCTCTCTGAAAGAAATGCTTTTAACATATGAAGCTTTCTGGTCTTACTTTACACAAGCCTTCCTGGCTGCCGGTTGTGACACACACTTCCATTTGTCCTTGCTCAGGACTGTAGCTGGCTGTGGGGGGATTATGTAGATTCCGCTGGAAATCCTTTAGCCAAGACAACAGCTCTGGAATCCTGAAATGTGAATAAAATAAGGTGTATCTAACATCTTATATAGAGTGAAGCTAGGCTGTTCCTCTAAATCACTCCCAAATCTAGCACACAGTCCTGAGTCTGATTTCGACAGTCACACGGGTACACTTAGATGCTGATTTTATGACTGCTTTATCAAATGATGAAAATGAGAAATGTTTCTTATGGAAAAGCAGAAGAGATGGGCATCTGTGGCCCACACACCAAATTATCATACTGAAATCTGGGCAGAAATGATTTGCCAAGGTTGGAATAGAGGTGGAGGCTGAACATTATCCATTCCTTAGGAGTGATCTTTCCATACTCGAATGTCGCAATGTGACAAAGCTCGCAATACTGCTAGTAATAGGCTGCAGATAATGAGGATTTCTAAAACAGATTTTTTCAAAAAATACGTCTTAAGATCTTGTAGGATGTTCACAAATGGCTGGGTTCATTTAAACACTAAGAAAAGTCTTAACTTCACTGATTAATGCCCTGTGTGCCTCTGTAGGTACCTCAATATTTTTGCAAACCTGTCACAACCCTGACTCAGTGCTGTCTGCTGGGGAGTTCACATGACTGCTGAAGTAACTTAAAGATATGCAATTTTTGTACTAAAAATGACTGTAAATACCTCCATTCAACTACCACAAGTAGTACATACTGAGTTTAATATATGGTGCCAAAGGAAAGCAAAACAAATACTCCAGAATGTGGAAACTGTCTTGCAATGCAGTATCTTTTAATGACTACTTTATTGCAAAACAAAAAATGATTCCTCCTAGTGAATGTGGGAGTCTGGATTCTCAAATACTAACGGCCAGGAAATGCTCTGGCCTAAGAATTACTAGTATCAGCAGTTTTTTTTAAATTACTCATCTGCTCAAAACTTTCCACTTAAACTGAAATGTAAATAGCGAGGCAAATTGAAAGAGGTTAAACCTGTTTTTGCAAAATGGGTTTTACAAACAGGTTTTAAAAACACAGATGAACTAATACAATAATAAAGGAATTTATGATCTTTTGATTCTGGTATCTTAAAGTGCAAGCAGCTGTGACAGGTACCCTGCTGAGGCGGAGTACTGGAGAGCTCTCCTCATCAGATCTTCCCCGATCTCAACAGCAGTTCCATGTCCAATGGCAACAGTCGCCCTCTTAAATGGAAAAACGTTAGGGTTTGGTGCCCCTCCAGCCAGCGATATGAGGGACGGAGGAGACTTCTGCATCAATTCAGCTAGAGTAAAAGGAAAAGACCTTGGTTACAACTTGAGTATTGCAACACTGATCATATCTTTTAGTCGGTATATAATAATGGTCTGGAGAAGTTTGTTCCCTTTTTTCACTTTCTTTTTTTAACTGTCACGAAATCAAAAGGATGATAATTCTTTTTAAACTAGCCTTTTTAAATAGGATTAAATGGAGGAGCGGGTGGGAAGGGAGACACAGGTAGGACAGACCAAAACAAAAAATCATCTTTGTTTTAAGATAAAAAAAGCTATTTATAATTTATCTGGACTGTTCTACTATTAGAAATTTTTTTCTGTGACTGATGTCTTTTAAGCTTCAAGAATTTAAAATCTTAATGATCTTCTGTTTAGACTGACTTGGAATGATTGTTTTTTGTTCAGTCTCACTTTAACCAATGTGGCATTAGTGCAGCTGCTGATAGTTACATATATGATTATAGCTTTTCCATAAGGGAGTAGGAACAATTCTGGCAGCCCAGCTTTAGTGGCAGAGGTACTGTGTAAATAATTCAGTATGAAGAAAATGTTAACAACTCTTGCTTTAAAGTCACAGTTTCACAATCATTCAGATCCAATTTAAGCAGCGCAGACCGGATCTTAATCCAGCAAGGGCACTCGATTGTGTTAAATCGAAGAGCTCACGATATGGCATTTGTGCTGGCTTCACAGCTTTACGTCAGATACGAGAGGCCAGATGACACCAGATCTGGCTTAAAGCTTCCTGTTATGTTTATTCTCTGCTACTTATTAGCAAGCTTGAACACAGGGAGTTAATTCTTATCAGTTCAGCAATATGGGTTATGTCTGTGACTTTTGGTCTACTAAAGAGATTTACCTTGTCATCAGAACTGCAGCCGCAATGTGCCTTTTTTGCACAAGCCATGCTACTTAATATTTGTGTTATGATGCCTATCCAGGTATCACTTGAAGTATAGAGACTGACTAGAGTCAATCAGTTGATTTAGCTGTACCTATATGAAGCATTTTAAGCAGAACAGCAAATGCCAACCCCTAACCAAGGGAGGTAATTAACCCCTGAAGGCTTAGCTAGTCGTGTCTGTCTTGTGCTCGGATTCTCTTGGGTCCCTGTAGCTTTCAACTGAGTAAACAAGTAGGCAGTCAACCTTTCCTATCTGTCACACAGAAGACTATGTAATGTGGTACCCTACAGACAGTGTAATACAGAAAAGGAAAGTGTAGTAACCTGAGGGAGTGGGGGGTGAGGAATTTATGGACATTAACAGGACACAGGAGAGCTAGGTGGAAAGAAACATTACACCAGGGCTAAATTTCAAGTCATTAGCAGTTGCTTGTTCCTGGACAACCAGTGTAAATTCAGTAGCAAACTGTGCCAAAAGCCTTCAGAGGCAGTAGCAGAGATTTTTCAGACACATGTGGAAGTGACAATACTATTTCTTCTGTCTGGGTTTCTGAAATGGTTCAAGGCTATTCACTTTATTTTTCTTTATACCTGCTTGACATCTCAACTTGACAAAAGTCAAAGCAGTTAATGGGCCTTGCTTGTCAGCTTACAGCACAGTTTTTTTTTTCAAGTCTTTAGCTGTGATACCCCAGCAGAGTCCAGCAGGTAGAATGATACCCTTCCAGAGAACCTGGAAAGAACAGGGATATACTCACTCAGAAGTCTTATCGGAGATGCTTTTCTTGCTGCACTCACAGTGGTGATGAACCGAGAGTAATTCATGTCTATGGGAACTTGGATGTGAATCTAGAAAAGTGACTAGGAACTCCAGTGCTTTTAGTATGTGTCTCTCCCACAAGTAATGCTTACAATTTGTCATCTTCATAGATGTGCTCTAACATAAATTAAATGTCAACTTATTCACGTTAAAATCAGTGCTGGGATTTATTTTCCTTTTTGAATTAAAGGGAAAGGTTTCTACATCATACTGACGGGTTGTGTCACAGCCTCCCAATGACACTGGCACGGTGAGATTAGGCCAGATGCTGCTGTTCTGATAAATGCAAACAGCAGTACAGTGTTGATCTGGGGAATGTGCTGGTGTGACAGTGAACAGGAAAAAGTCCTTTTCCCCTCCCTGTACTGCCAGCTGTGGAATTTTAAAGGTAGATTGCAAATTGGAAGATCTGTCAGATCTGAAACAACTACCAGCTCTTTTTTAATATGAGAACCCAGCTTTATTTAGCTGTATTAAGTATTGCATTTCAAGTGCTTTAACAATTGCAAGGCATCATTGAGTCACAATGCTTGCCGAGTTAGAGGTGGGTTTTTTGTGTGTGTTGTGGTTTTTTTAGGAAGGATAATTCGGAATGTCTCTTGAAATGCTTCAGAGGAGTGTTTCCCGCCCGCTTTTCCCTGGTGCCCACAGAGACAAAAAAAAGGGGAGCCTCACGGCCCGCTCTCCTCCGTGAGGGAGGGGAGCACAGGACTGAAATGCAGGGCAAGGACAGCCTGTCGCTCTGACTGCCGCTTCCCAGTGTGCTTCCTCTGAATTCACTGAAAATAATCCTCTGGCGACCGCAGCACCACGCATGTGCTGGCCGTTATGAAAATCGATCTGTTGAGCAAGGCTGCTTTAAAAAAA
>NW_009633562.1:0-264 GCF_000690535.1 Cariama cristata
AAAGGCTCTAGAAGGCTTACAGTGAGCAGCGGTGCTGTGGCGGATTGTCACTGCCTGTCAAAATCTCAACCTCCACTTTTTAGGTGGTTTTATAGCCCTTGACACATGAAATTACTGTGAGTGTTGATATCATAATAAAGAGAATATTACTATCCTGAGTTCAGCTCTGGGGCCCCCAACACCAGAAGGACACGGACCTGTTGGAGCGAGTCCAGAGGAGGCCACGGAGATGATCCAAGGGCTGGAGCACCTCTCCTATGGCTG
>NW_009633562.1:509-1635 GCF_000690535.1 Cariama cristata
CAAGGCCAGGTTGGATGGGGCTGTGAGCAACCTGGTCTGGTGGGAGGTGTCCCTGCCCAGGGCAGGGGGGCTGGAACTGGGTGGGCTTTAAGGTCCCTTCCAACCAAACCATTCTATGATTCTGTGATCCTCCACATACATGTCCATTCCCATTTTGACTCTTGATAAATTCTTGGCCTCAGCAATGAGTCCCTAAACCAACTTCAAGTTGGGTAGGAAATTCTTCCTATCACCAATTTTGATTTAGTCATCTTTCATTTTAGCTGGATGTTCATCTGCTTTTCTGTTACAAAGGGGTTTCTTCCTACCTCTCCATACCAGTCCTTATTTTACACAGTTTTATCACACCACCTACTTACTCATCTGTCACATTCTTCAGCATCTCTTCATACAGTAATTTTTCCATGTCCCTCCTCCTTCCAACAAACTTCATTAACTTCTAACCCTGCAGTGTTCTGGGAAGCTGCAGTAACTGACTCTTTCCAAAGTAGTTTATACGAAGCCAAACCATTGCTTTGAATGATGGCATGTAGTTTCCAATTTGATCTCCAATTTGCACCCTAACAACTGACTCTTTTTGTAGCCACACTGCGGTCCTGAGTTTTAAACTGGTCATCTCGATACCCTGGTTTTGCTTTGAGTTGATACAGATGGTGCTTTGAAAACCTAAGCGTAACGTGGAGCCTTGAGCCATGTGTTTCCTGAATCTTAACCTCTCCTTGTTCCATAAAAATGTTGTTTCTTACTGATTTATTTCAGACACTTGAAAGGGTCTTTCTCAAATACACTGCGAACGTCTAAAGACATCATCCCTACCAGCTCTTCTCTAGCCCCTATCTTGCTGGCCCCTTGAATTTTATAATGCAATGCTTTTATAAAGGCGGTAAGGAGTCACGCAAAGAAAATATTTCACATCACAGCAGGTCCAGGGATTTGGGGATTCTGCAGTCTCTCAAGACTCACATACACAGTTTGGATGATTTAATTATATGATTTTAACTGTATTACCTTAGAATCGAACTAAAAGGATGTAATTATGGAAGGACTATTAGTCTAATATGTAAGTGCTTGTATTGCTAAAATTTATTTCATTATACAGGTATTAAGCCACTTTTCCCGGTATAAC
>NW_009633562.1:1657-2723 GCF_000690535.1 Cariama cristata
AAATGGAAGTATATTCCACCTTTTCTTAAACCAATCCAGTCGATAGAAAAGCTGCATGTAGACAAAATCCCCAAGTAATGGAGGAATGGGGATGCTCAGACCTTTTAATACCGATAAAGACTTCTTTTCAGAGGTGTAATTGCCTGCATTCTTTGCTCAGTTGTCGGCGGGGTACCCAGTTTATCTGGGCTTTGTTTGTTTCCCACCCCTCCTTTCCCTTCTTTTAAGACCTTCTTTTAAGGAGTTGTGAGCAAACAGGCTTCCCCGCCTTACGAAAGCCATGGTTGTCTCAGCTAGGGCTGAATGAGATCTCTTCATCTTGATACTAAGGGAACTAGAGAGTTAATCTTAGAAACACAAGCCTGTTACAACGGTATGTAGTAGTGTGTAACTTTGTACCAGTGCATGACCACATCTGGCATAAAAGTGGTAACAAGACCCTTAAATCAAGGACGTTGCGCTCATTACCAGGGACTGCACTTCAAGGCAGGAACTCTTAAATCATTACCAAAGACCTTGTTAGGAGAACAGGACCTGAGACTGCTGTCAGTCAAGAAAAAGGAAGATGAGAGCTAAAAGTTCAGCAAAAGGACATGGTGATGAAGAAGAGTGGAAGAAGTACAAGACCACCAGATGTCTCTGAAGACCCCCAAAAGGACTAAAATGGACATATGGAAATGGGAGTTGCCTATAGTAATGAGTTCCGGGAAAATTGTTAATATGTTAATCATCTCTTGGCAGTCTTATGAATATGTATAAAAACTAAAAATATAAGCCTGTAACTAACACAAGCACGGTATGCACGCTAGGTGGAAGGATCCCCTGTGCATCCAGCGCTGCTAATAAAGACTACTGAATCACTGCTAAATTTGATGTTTAATTTCTTGGAATCAATCTTTACAGGGTCCTGCAGAGATGTGCTACTTTTTGAGCGCTGATTATTTCTCTGTCAAGACCCCCACCGATTTACAGCTACATAGATAACTGAGACTTTATTCAGCCCTGGATTCGTTACTGCAGCTTGTGGCCCGGTGGCTGCGTTCCCCACCTGCCACCCGAGCTGAAG
>NW_009633562.1:2943-3161 GCF_000690535.1 Cariama cristata
GGTGGGGGCAGGCCGCCAGCCCCCCCTCAGCCCGCAAGCCTCCCTCCCCGCAGCTGGAGCCCATTTCCCCATCAATTAGCAACAATTAGCAGCAGCAATCCAGATAAGATAAAGGCGGGGCAAAGAGACAACCGGGGCTGACTCTTCTATGGCTGTGATCATGGAGAGCTTTGTCTATCCCCCCTTCAGCACGTACCAGAGCTTCAGGGGCAGCCTCA
>NW_009633563.1:0-290 GCF_000690535.1 Cariama cristata
TGGTCGCGGGGTTCGGGCAGCACCGTCTCCTCCTCCTACAAGCGCCCCAACCTGGGGGCGTCGCGGGCCGCCTACGGCTCCACGGTGCTGAGCTCCGCCGAGAGCCTGGACGTCAGCCAGTCCTCGCTGCTGAACGGCGCGGCGGAGCTGAAGCTGAGCCGCTCCAACGAGAAGGAGCAGTTGCAGGGGCTGAACGATCGTTTCGCCGGCTACATCGAGAAGGGGCACTACCTCGAGCAGCAGAACAAGGAGATCGAGGCGGCGCTGGCGGCCCCTCGGCAGAGGCGCAC
>NW_009633563.1:594-908 GCF_000690535.1 Cariama cristata
GCTCCAGGCGTCCCACGCCACGGTGGAGAGGAAGGACTACCTGAAGACCGACCTCACCACGGCGCTGAAGGAGATCCGCGCCCAGCTGGAGTGCCAGTCCGACCACAACATGCACCAGGCCGAGGAGTGGTTCAAGTGCCGCTACGCCAAGCTGACGGAGGCTGCCGAGCAGAACAAGGAGGCTATCCGCTCCGCCAAGGAGGAGATCGCCGAGTACCGCCGGCAGCTGCAGTCCAAGAGCATCGAGCTGGAGTCGGTGCGCGGCACCAAGGAATCGCTGGAGCGGCAGCTCAGCGACATCGAGGAACGCCACA